>NC_092372.1:143049176-143258224 GCF_030028105.1 Mobula birostris | reverse complement strand
AGACAAAAAAGTTGTTTTCTCAGGACATGCATGCTTTGACATTACCAATAGTATACACTTCAATTTTACACCAAACTACTGTGTGCAAACCTAATGTTAACAGTTTAAGTTAACTTTCCACATGATTCTGAGTTGTTTAAAACTGGTTTCATGCCTGTGCTGAGCAAGACAAAAAAGTTATTTTCTCAGGGCATGCAATGCTTTGACATTAACAAGAGTATACATTTCAATTTTACACCAAACTACTGTGTGCAAACCTAATGTTAACAGTTTAAGTTTCTTTCCACATGATTATGAGATGTTTAAAACTGGTTTCATGCTTCTGCAGAGCAAGACAAAAAAGTTGTTTTCTCAGGGCATACAACGCTTTGACATTACCAATAGTATACATTTCAATTTTACACCAAACTACTGGGTGCAAACCTAATGTTAACAGTTTAAGTTAACTTTCCACATGATTCTGAGTTGTTTAAAACTGGTTTCATGCCTCTGCTGAGCAAGACAAAAAAGTTATTTTCTCAGGGCATATAATGCTATGACTTTTCCAATAGTATACATTTAAATTTTACACCAAACTACTGTGTGTTAACCTAATGCAAACACCTTAAATCTACTTCCCAAATGATTCTGAGTTGTTTAAAACCTGTTTCATGCTTCTGTTGAGCAAGACAAAAAAGTTGTTTTCTCAGGGCAAGCAATGCTTTGACATTACCAATAGTATACATTTCAATGTTACACCAAACTACTGTGTGGAAACCTAATGGAAACACCTTAAGTTAACTTTCCACATGATTCTGAGTTCTTAAAAACTGATTTCATGCCTCTGTTGAGCAAGACAAAAAAGTTGTTTTCTCAGGACATGCATGCTTTGACATTACCAATAGTATAGACTTCAATTTTACACCAAACTACTGTGTGCAAACCTAATGTTAACAGTTTAAGTTAACTTTCCACATGATTCTGAGTTGTTTAAAACTGGTTTCATGCCTGTGCTGAGCAAGACAAAAAAGTTATTTTCTCAGGGCATGCAATGCTTTGACATTACCAAGAGTATACATTTCAATTTTACACCAAACTACTGGGTGCAAACCTAATGTTAACAGTTTAGGTTAACTTTCCAGATGATTCTGAGTTGTTTAAAACTGGTTTCATGCCTCTGCTGAGCAAGACAAAAAAGTTATTTTCTCAGGACATGCATGCTTTGACATTACCAATAGTATACACTTCAATTTTACACCAAACTACTGTGTGCAAACCTAATGTTAACAGTTTAAGTTAACTTTCCACATGATTATGAGATGTTTAAAACTGGTTTCATGCTTCTGCAGAGCAAGACAAAAAAGTTGTTTTCTCAGGGCATACAACGCTTTGACATTACCAAGCGTATACATTTCAATCTTACACCAAACTACTGTGTGGAAACCTAATGGAAACACCTTAAGTTTACTTTCAAAATGATTCTGAGTTCTTAAAAACTGATTTCATGCCTCTGTTGAGCAAGACAAAAAAGTTGTTTTCTCAGGACATGCATGCTTTGTCATTACCAATAGTATACACTTCAATTTTACACCAAACTACTGTGTGCAAACCTAATGTTAACAGTTTAAGTTAACTTTCCACATGATTCTGAGTTGTTTAAAACTGGTTTCATGCCTGTGCTGAGCAAGACAAAAAAGTTATTTTCTCAGGGCATGCAATGCTTTGACATTACCAAGAGTATACATTTCAATTTTACACCAAACTACTGGGTGCAAACCTAATGTTAACAGTTTAAGTTAACTTTCCACATGATTCTGAGTTGTTTAAAACTGGTTTCATGCCTCTGCTGAACAAGACAAAAAAGTTATTTTCTCAGGGCATATAATGCTATGACATTTCCAATAGTATACATTTAAATTTTACACCAAACTACTGTGTGTTAACCTAATGCAAACACCTTAAATCTACTTCCCAAATGATTCTGAGTTGTTTAAAACCTGTTTCATGCTTCTGTTGAGCAAGACAAAAAAGTTGTTTTCTCAGGGCAAGCAATGCTTTGACATTACCAATAGTATACATTTCAATGTTACACCAAACTACTGTGTGGAAACCTAATGGAAACACCTTAAGTTAACTTTCCACATGATTCTGAGTTCTTAAAAACTGATTTCATGCCTCTGTTGAGCAAGACAAAAAAGTTGTTTTCTCAGGACATGCATGCTTTGACATTACCAATAGTATACACTTCAATTTTACACCAAACTACTGTGTGCAAACCTAATGTTAACAGTTTAAGTTAACTTTCCACATGATTATGAGATGTTTAAAACTGGTTTCATGCTTCTGCAGAGCAAGACAAAAAAGTTGTTTTCTCAGGGCATACAACGCTTTGACATTACCAAGCGTATACATTTCAATCTTACACCAAACTGCTGTGTGGAAACCTAATGGAGACACCTTAAATCAACTTTCCACATGATTCTGAGTTGTTTAAAACTGGTTTCATGCCTGTGCTGAGCTAGACAAAAAAGTTATTTTCTCAGGGCACGCAATGCTTTGACATTACCAAGAGTATACATCTCAATTTTACACCAAACTACTGTGTGCAAACCTAATTCAAACACCTTAAATCAACTTCTCACATGATTCTGAGTTGTTTAAAACAAGTTTCATGCCTCTGTTGAGCAAGACAAAGAAGTTGTTTTCTCAGGGCATACAATGCCTTGACATTACCAATAGTATACATTTCAATTTTACACCAAACTACTGTGTGGAAACCTAATGGAAACACCTTAAGTTAACTTTCCACATGATTCTGAGTTCTTAAAAACTGATTTCATGCCTCTGTTGAGCAAGACAAAAAAGTTGTTTTCTCAGGACATGCATGCTTTGACATTACCAATAGTATAGACTTCAATTTTACACCAAACTACTGTGTGCAAACCTAATGTTAACAGTTTAAGTTAACTTTCCACATGATTCTGAGTTGTTTAAAACTGGTTTCATGCCTGTGCTGAGCAAGACAAAAAAGTTATTTTCTCAGGGCATGCAATGCTTTGACATTACCAAGAGTATACATTTCAATTTTACACCAAACTACTGGGTGCAAACCTAATGTTAACAGTTTAGGTTAACTTTCCAGATGATTCTGAGTTGTTTAAAACTGGTTTCATGCCTCTGCTGAGCAAGACAAAAAAGTTATTTTCTCAGGACATGCATGCTTTGACATTACCAATAGTATACACTTCAATTTTACACCAAACTACTGTGTGCAAACCTAATGTTAACAGTTTAAGTTAACTTTCCACATGATTATGAGATGTTTAAAACTGGTTTCATGCTTCTGCAGAGCAAGACAAAAAAGTTGTTTTCTCAGGGCATACAACGCTTTGACATTACCAAGCGTATACATTTCAATCTTACACCAAACTACTGTGTGGAAACCTAATGGAAACACCTTAAGTTTACTTTCAACATGATTCTGAGTTCTTAAAAACTGATTTCATGCCTCTGTTGAGCAAGACAAAAAAGTTGTTTTCTCAGGACATGCATGCTTTGTCATTACCAATAGTATACACTTCAATTTTACACCAAACTACTGTGTGCAAACCTAATGTTAACAGTTTAAGTTAACTTTCCACATGATTCTGAGTTGTTTAAAACTGGTTTCATGCCTGTGCTGAGCAAGACAAAAAAGTTATTTTCTCAGGGCATGCAATGCTTTGACATTACCAAGAGTATACATTTCAATTTTACACCAAACTACTGTGTGCAAACCTAATGTTAACAGTTTAAGTTTCTTTCCACATGATTATGAGATGTTTAAAACTGGTTTCATGCTTCTGCAGAGCAAGACAAAAAAGTTGTTTTCTCAGGGCATACAACGCTTTGACATTACCAATAGTATACATTTCAATTTTACACCAAACTACTGGGTGCAAACCTAATGTTAACAGTTTAAGTTAACTTTCCACATGATTCTGAGTTGTTTAAAACTGGTTTCATGCCTCTGCTGAGCAAGACAAAAAAGTTATTTTCTCAGGGCATATAATGCTATGACATTTCCAATAGTATACATTTAAATTTTACACCAAACTACTGTGTGTTAACCTAATGCAAACACCTTAAATCTACTTCCCAAATGATTCTGAGTTGCTTAAAACCTGTTTCATGCTTCTGTTGAGCAAGACAAAAAAGTTGTTTTCTCAGGGCAAGCAATGCTTTGACATTACCAATAGTATACATTTCAATGTTACACCAAACTACTGTGTGGAAACCTAATGGAAACACCTTAAGTTAACTTTCCACATGATTCTGAGTTCTTAAAAACTGATTTCATGCCTCTGTTGAGCAAGACAAAAAAGTTTTTTTCTGAGGACATGCATGCTTTGACATTACCAATAGTATACACTTCAATTTTACTCCAAACTACTGTGTGCAAACCTAATGTTAACAGTTTAAGTTAACTTTCCACATGATTCTGAGTTGTTTAAAACTGGTTTCATGCCTGTGCTGAGCTAGACAAAAAAGTTATTTTCTCAGGGCATGCAATGCTTTGACATTACCAAGAGTATACATTTCAATTTTACACCAAACTACTGTGTGCAAACCTAATGTTAACAGTTTAGGTTAACTTTCCAGATGATTCTGAGTTGTCTAAAACTGGTTTCATGCCTCTGCTGAGCAAGACAAAAAAGTTATTTTCTGAGGACATGCATGCTTTGACATTACCAATAGTATACACTTCAATTTTACACCAAACTACTGTGTGCAAACCTAATGTTAACAGTTTAAGTTAACTTTCCACATGATTATGAGATGATTAAAACTGGTTTCATGCTTCTGCAGAGCAAGACAAAAAAGTTGTTTTCTCAGGGCATACAACGCTTTGACATTACCAAGCGTATACATTTCAATCTTACACCAAACTACTGTGTGGAAACCTAATGGAAACACCTTAAGTTTACTTTCAACATGATTCTGAGTTCTTAAAAACTGATTTCATGCCTCTGTTGAGCAAGACAAAAAAGTTGTTTTCTCAGGACATGCATGCTTTGACATTACCAATAGTATACACTTCAATTTTACACCAAACTACTGTGTGCAAACCTAATGTTAACAGTTTAAGTTAACTTTCCACATGATTCTGAGTTGTTTAAAACTGGTTTCATGCCTGTGCTGAGCAAGACAAAAAAGTTTTTTTCTCAGGGCATGCAATGCTTTGACATTAACAAGAGTATACATTTAAATTTTACAGCAAACTACTGTGTGTTAACCTAATGCAAACACCTTAAATCTACTTCCCAAATGATTCTGAGTTGTTTAAAACCTGTTTCATGCTTCTGTTGAGCAAGACAAAAAAGTTGTTTTCTCAGGGCAAGCAATGCTTTGACATTACCAATAGTATACATTTCAATTTTACACCAAACTACTGGGTGCAAACCTAATGGAAACACCTTAAGTTAACTTTCCACATGATTCTGAGTTCTTAAAAACTGATTTCATGCCTCTGTTGAGCAAGACAAAAAAGTTGTTTTCTCAGGACATGCATGCTTTGACATTACCAATAGTATACACTTCAATTTTACACCAAACTACTGTGTGCAAACCTAATGTTAACAGTTTAAGTTAACTTTCCACATGATTATGAGATGTTTAAAACTGGTTTCATGCTTCTGCAGAGCAAGACAAAAAAGTTGTTTTCTCAGGGCATACAACGCTTTGACATTACCAAGCGTATACATTTCAATCTTACACCAAACTACTGTGTGGAAACCTAATGGAAACACCTTAAGTTTACTTTCAACATGATTCTGAGTTCTTAAAAACTGATTTCATGCCTCTGTTGAGCAAGACAAAAAAGTTGTTTTCTCAGGACATGCATGCTTTGACATTACCAATAGTATACACTTCAATTTTACACCAAACTACTGTGTGCAAACCTAATGTTAACAGTTTAAGTTAACTTTCCACATGATTATGAGATGTTTAAAACTGGTTTCATGCTTCTGCAGAGCAAGACAAAAAAGTTGTTTTCTCAGGGCATCCAATGCTTTGACATTACCAAGCGTATACATTTCAATCTTACACCAAACTGCTGTGTGGAAACCTAATGGAGACACCTTAAATCAACTTTCCACATGATTCTGAGTTGTTTAAAACTGGTTTCATGCCTGTGCTGAGCTAGACAAAAAAGTTATTTTCTCAGGGCACGCAATGCTTTGACATTACCAAGAGTATACATCTCAATTTTACACCAAACTACTGTGTGCAAACCTAATTCAAACACCTTAAATCAACTTCTCACATGATTCTGAGTTGTTTAAAACATGTTTCATGCCTCTGTTGAGCAAGACAAAAAAGTTGTTTTCTCAGGGCATACAATGCCTTGACATTACCAATAGTATACATTTCAATTTTACACCAAACTACTGTGTGGAAACCTAATGTTAACAGTTTAAGTTAACTTTCCACATGATTCTGAGTTGTTTAAAACTGGTTTCATGCCTGTGCTGAGCAAGACAAAAAAGTTATTTTCTCAGGGCATGCAATGCTTTGACATTACCAAGAGTATACATTTCAATTTTACACCAAACTACTGGGTACAAACCTAATGTTAACAGTTTAGGTTAACTTTCCAGATGATTCTGAGTTGTTTAAAACTGGTTTCATGCCTCTGCTGAGCAAGGCAAAAAAGTTATTTTCTCAGGACATGCATGCTTTGACATTACCAATAGTATACACTTCAATTTTACACCAAACTACTGTGTGCAAACCTAATGTTAACAGTTTAAGTTAACTTTCCACATGATTATGAGATGTTTAAAACTGGTTTCATGCTTCTGCAGAGCAAGACAAAAAAGTTGTTTTCTCAGGGCATACAACGCTTTGACATTACCAAGCGTATACATTTCAATCTTACACCAAACTACTGTGTGGAAACCTAATGGAAACACCTTAAGTTTACTTTCAACATGATTCTGAGTTCTTAAAAACTGATTTCATGCCTCTGTTGAGCAAGACAAAAAAGTTGTTTTCTCAGGACATGCATGCTTTGACATTACCAATAGTATACACTTCAATTTTACACCAAACTACTGTGTGCAAACCTAATGTTAACAGTTTAAGTTAACTTTCCACATGATTCTGAGTTGTTTAAAACTGGTTTCATGCCTGTGCTGAGCAAGACAAAAAAGTTATTTTCTCAGGGCATGCAATGCTTTGACATTAACAAGAGTATACATTTCAATTTTACACCAAACTACTGGGTGCAAACCTAATGTTAACAGTTTAAGTTAACTTTCCACATGATTCTGAGTTGTTTGAAACTGGTTTCATGCCTCTGCTGAGCAAGACAAAAAAGTTATTTTCTCAGGGCATATAATGCTATGACATTTCCAATAGTATACATTTAAATTTTACACCAAACTACTGTGTGTTAACCTAATGCAAACACCTTAAATCTACTTCCCAAATGATTCTGAGTTGTTTAAAACCTGTTTCATGCTTCTGTTGAGCAAGACAAAAAAGTTGTTTTCTCAGGGCAAGCAATGCTTTGACATTACCAATAGTATACATTTCAATGTTACACCAAACTACTGTGTGGAAAGCTAATGGAAACACCTTAAGTTAACTTTCCACATGATTCTGAGTTCTTAAAAACTGATTTCATGCCTCTGTTGAGCAAGACAAAAAAGTTGTTTTCTCAGGACATGCATGCTTTGACATTACCAATAGTATACACTTCAATTTTACACCAAACTACTGTGTGCAAACCTAATGTTAACAGTTTAAGTTAACTTTCCACATGATTATGAGATGTTTAAAACTGGTTTCATGCTTCTGCAGAGCAAGACAAAAAAGTTGTTTTCTCAGGGCATACAACGCTTTGACATTACCAAGCATATACATTTCAATCTTACACCAAACTGCTGTGTGGAAACCTAATGGAGACACCTTAAATCAACTTTCCACATGATTCTGAGTTGTTTAAAACTGGTTTCATGCCTGTGCTGAGCTGGACAAAAAAGTTATTTTCTCAGGGCACGCAATGCTTTGACATTACCAAGAGTATACATCTCAATTTTACACCAAACTACTGTGTGCAAACCTAATTCAAACACCTTAAATCAACTTCTCACATGATTCTGAGTTGTTTAAAACATGTTTCATGCCTCTGTTGAGCAAGACAAAAAAGTTGTTTTCTCAGGGCATACAATGCCTTGACATTACCAATAGTATACATTTCAATTTTACACCAAACTACTGTGTGGAAACCTAATGGAAACACCTTAAGTTAACTTTCCACATGATTCTGAGTTCTTAAAAACTGATTTCATGCCTCTGTTCAGCAAGACAAAAAAGTTGTTTTCTCAGGACATGCATGCTTTGACATTACCAATAGTATAGACTTCAATTTTACACCAAACTACTGTGTGCAAACCTAATGTTAACAGTTTAAGTTAACTTTCCACATGATTCTGAGTTGTTTAAAACTGGTTTCATGCCTGTGCTGAGCAAGACAAAAAAGTTATTTTCTCAGGGCATGCAATGCTTTGACATTACCAAGAGTATACATTTCAATTTTACACCAAACTACTGGGTGCAAACCTAATGTTAACAGTTTAGGTTAACTTTCCAGATGATTCTGAGTTGTTTAAAACTGGTTTCATGCCTCTGCTGAGCAAGACAAAAAAGTTATTTCCTCAGGACATGCATGCTTTGACATTACCAATAGTATACACTTCAATTTTACACCAAACTACTGTGTGCAAACCTAATGTTAACAGTTTAAGTTAACTTTCCACATGATTATGAGATGTTTAAAACTGGTTTCATTCTTCTGCAGAGCAAGACAAAAAAGTTGTTTTCTCAGGGCATACAACGCTTTGACATTACCAAGCGTATACATTTCAATCTTACACCAAACTACTGTGTGGAAACCTAATGGAAACACCTTAAGTTTACTTTCAACATGATTCTGAGTTCTTAAAAACTGATTTCATGCCTCTGTTGAGCAAGACAAAAAAGTTGTTTTCTCAGAACTTTCCACATGATTCTGAGTTGTTTAAAACTGGTTTCATGCCTGTGCTGAGCAAGACAAAAAAGTTATTTTCTCAGGGCATGCAATGCTTTGACATTACCAAGAGTATACATTTCAATTTTACACCAAACTACTGTGTGCAAACCTAATGTTAACAGTTTAAGTTTCTTTCCACATGATTATGAGATGTTTAAAACTGGTTTCATGCTTCTGCAGAGCAAGACAAAAAAGTTGTTTTCTCAGGGCATACAACGCTTTGACATTACCAATAGTATACATTTCAATTTTACACCAAACTACTGTGTGCAAACCTAATGTTAACAGTTTAAGTTAACTTTCCACATGATTCTGAGTTGTTTAAAACTGGTTTCATGCCTGTGCTGAGCAAGACAAAAAAGTTATTTTCTCAGGGCATGCAATGCTTTGACATTACCAAGAGTATACATTTCAATTTTACACCAAACTACTGTGTGCAAACCTAATGTTAACAGTTTAAGTTTCTTTCCACATGATTATGAGATGTTTAAAACTGGTTTCATGCTTCTGCAGAGCAAGACAAAAAAGTTGTTTTCTCAGGACATGCATGCTTTGACATTACCAATAGTATACACTTCAATTTTACACCAAACTACTGTGTGCAAACCTAATGTTAACAGTTTAAGTTAACTTTCCACATGATTCTGAGTTGTTTAAAACTGGTTTCATGCCTGTGCTGAGCAAGACAAAAAAGTTATTTTCTCAGGGCATGCAATGCTTTGACATTAACAAGAGTATATATTTAAATTTTACACCAAACTACTGTGTGTTAACCTAATGCAAACACCTTAAATCTACTTCCCAAATGATTCTGAGTTGTTTAAAACCTGTTTCATGCTTCTGTTGAGCAAGACAAAAAAGTTGTTTTCTCAGGGAAGCAATGCTTTGACATTACCAATAGTATACATTTCAATGTTACACCAAACTACTGTGTGGAAACCTAATGGAAACACCTTAAGTTAACTTTCCACATGATTCTGAGTTCTTAAAAACTGATTTCATGCCTCTGTTGAGCAAGACAAAAAAGTTGTTTTCCCAGGACATGCATGCTTTGACATTACCAATAGTATACACTTCAATTTTACACCAAACTACTGTGTGCAAACCTAATGTTAACAGTTTAAGTTAACTTTCCACATGATTATGAGATGTTTAAAACTGGTTTCATGCTTCTGCAGAGCAAGACAAAAAAGTTGTTTTCTCAGGGCATACAACGCTTTGACATTACCAAGCGTATACATTTCAATCTTACACCAAACTACTGTCTGGAAACCTAATGGAAACACCTTAAGTTTACTTTCCACATGATTCTGAGTTCTTAAAAACTGATTTCATGCCTCTGTTGAGCAAGACAAAAAAGTTGTTTTCTCAGGACATGCATGCTTTGACATTACCAATAGTATACACTTCAATTTTACACCAAACTACTGTGTGCAAACCTAATGTTAACAGTTTAAGTTAACTTTCCACATGATTATGAGATGTTTAAAACTGGTTTCATGCTTCTGCAGAGCAAGACAAAAAAGTTGTTTTCTCAGGGCATCCAATGCTTTGACATTACCAAGCGTATACATTTCAATCTTACACCAAACTGCTGTGTGGAAACTTAATGGAGACACCTTAAATCAACTTTCCACATGATTCTGAGTTGTTTAAAACTGGTTTCATGCCTGTGCTGAGCTAGACAAAAAAGTTATTTTCTCAGGGCACGCAATGCTTTGACATTACCAAGAGTATACATCTCAATTTTACACCAAACTACTGTGTGCAAACCTAATTCAAACACCTTAAATCAACTTCTCACATGATTCTGAGTTGTTTAAAACATGTTTCATGCCTCTGTTGAGCAAGACAAAAAAGTTGTTTTCTCAGGGCATACAATACCTTGACATTACCAATAGTATACATTTCAATTTTACACCAAACTACTGTGTGGAAACCTAATGGAAACACCTTAAGTTAACTTTCCACATGATTCTGAGTTCTTAAAAACTGATTTCATGCCTCTGTTGAGCAAGACAAAAAAGTTGTTTTCTCAGGACATGCATGCTTTGACATTACCAATAGTATAGACTTCAATTTTACACCAAACTACTCTGTGCAAACCTAATGTTAACAGTTTAAGTTAACTTTCCACATGATTCTGCGTTGTTTAAAACTGGTTTCATGCCTGTGCTGAGCAAGACAAAAAAGTTATTTTCTCAGGGCATGCAATGCTTTGACATTACCAAGAGTATACATTTCAATTTTACACCAAACTACTGGATACAAACCTAATGTTAACAGTTTAGGTTAACTTTCCAGATGATTCTGAGTTGTTTAAAACTGGTTTCATGCCTCTGCTGAGCAAGGCAAAAAAGTTATTTTCTCAGGACATGCATGCTTTGACATTACCAATAGTATACACTTCAATTTTACACCAAACTACTGTGTGCAAACCTAATGTTAACAGTTTAAGTTAACTTTCCACATGATTATGAGATGTTTAAAACTGGTTTCATGCTTCTGCAGAGCAAGACAAAAAAGTTGTTTTCTCAGGGCATACAACGCTTTGACATTACCAAGCGTATACATTTCAATCTTACACCAAACTACTGTGTGGAAACCTAATGGAAACACCTTAAGTTTACTTTCAACATGATTCTGAGTTCTTAAAAACTGATTTCATGCCTCTGTTGAGCAAGACAAAAAAGTTGTTTTCTCAGGACATGCATGCTTTGACATTACCAATAGTATACACTTCAATTTTACACCAAACTACTGTGTGCAAACCTAATGTTAACAGTTTAAGTTAACTTTCCACATGATTCTGAGTTGTTTAAAACTGGTTTCATGCCTGTGCTGAGCAAGACAAAAAAGTTATTTTCTCAGGGCATGCAATGCTTTGACATTAACAAGAGTATACATTTCAATTTTACACCAAACTACTGGGTGCAAACCTAATGTTAACAGTTTAAGTTAACTTTCCACATGATTCTGAGTTGTTTGAAACTGGTTTCATGCCTCTGCTGAGCAAGACAAAAAAGTTATTTTCTCAGGGCATATAATGCTATGACATTTCCAATAGTATACATTTAAATTTTACACCAAACTACTGTGTGTTAACCTAATGCAAACACCTTAAATCTACTTCCCAAATGATTCTGAGTTGTTTAAAACCTGTTTCATGCTTCTGTTGAGCAAGACAAAAAAGTTGTTTTCTCAGGGCAAGCAATGCTTTGACATTACCAATAGTATACATTTCAATGTTACACCAAACTACTGTGTGGAAAGCTAATGGAAACACCTTAAGTTAACTTTCCACATGATTCTGAGTTCTTAAAAACTGATTTCATGCCTCTGTTGAGCAAGACAAAAAAGTTGTTTTCTCAGGACATGCATGCTTTGACATTACCAATAGTATACACTTCAATTTTACACCAAACTACTGTGTGCAAACCTAATGTTAACAGTTTAAGTTAACTTTCCACATGATTATGAGATGTTTAAAACTGGTTTCATGCTTCTGCAGAGCAAGACAAAAAAGTTGTTTTCTCAGGGCATACAACGCTTTGACATTACCAAGCATATACATTTCAATCTTACACCAAACTGCTGTGTGGAAACCTAATGGAGACACCTTAAATCAACTTTCCACATGATTCTGAGTTGTTTAAAACTGGTTTCATGCCTGTGCTGAGCTGGACAAAAAAGTTATTTTCTCAGGGCACGCAATGCTTTGACATTACCAAGAGTATACATCTCAATTTTACACCAAACTACTGTGTGCAAACCTAATTCAAACACCTTAAATCAACTTCTCACATGATTCTGAGTTGTTTAAAACATGTTTCATGCCTCTGTTGAGCAAGACAAAAAAGTTGTTTTCTCAGGGCATACAATGCCTTGACATTACCAATAGTATACATTTCAATTTTACACCAAACTACTGTGTGGAAACCTAATGGAAACACCTTAAGTTAACTTTCCACATGATTCTGAGTTCTTAAAAACTGATTTCATGCCTCTGTTCAGCAAGACAAAAAAGTTGTTTTCTCAGGACATGCATGCTTTGACATTACCAATAGTATAGACTTCAATTTTACACCAAACTACTGTGTGCAAACCTAATGTTAACAGTTTAAGTTAACTTTCCACATGATTCTGAGTTGTTTAAAACTGGTTTCATGCCTGTGCTGAGCAAGACAAAAAAGTTATTTTCTCAGGGCATGCAATGCTTTGACATTACCAAGAGTATACATTTCAATTTTACACCAAACTACTGGGTGCAAACCTAATGTTAACAGTTTAGGTTAACTTTCCAGATGATTCTGAGTTGTTTAAAACTGGTTTCATGCCTCTGCTGAGCAAGACAAAAAAGTTATTTCCTCAGGACATGCATGCTTTGACATTACCAATAGTATACACTTCAATTTTACACCAAACTACTGTGTGCAAACCTAATGTTAACAGTTTAAGTTAACTTTCCACATGATTATGAGATGTTTAAAACTGGTTTCATTCTTCTGCAGAGCAAGACAAAAAAGTTGTTTTCTCAGGGCATACAACGCTTTGACATTACCAAGCGTATACATTTCAATCTTACACCAAACTACTGTGTGGAAACCTAATGGAAACACCTTAAGTTTACTTTCAACATGATTCTGAGTTCTTAAAAACTGATTTCATGCCTCTGTTGAGCAAGACAAAAAAGTTGTTTTCTCAGAACTTTCCACATGATTCTGAGTTGTTTAAAACTGGTTTCATGCCTGTGCTGAGCAAGACAAAAAAGTTATTTTCTCAGGGCATGCAATGCTTTGACATTACCAAGAGTATACATTTCAATTTTACACCAAACTACTGTGTGCAAACCTAATGTTAACAGTTTAAGTTTCTTTCCACATGATTATGAGATGTTTAAAACTGGTTTCATGCTTCTGCAGAGCAAGACAAAAAAGTTGTTTTCTCAGGGCATACAACGCTTTGACATTACCAATAGTATACATTTCAATTTTACACCAAACTACTGTGTGCAAACCTAATGTTAACAGTTTAAGTTAACTTTCCACATGATTCTGAGTTGTTTAAAACTGGTTTCATGCCTGTGCTGAGCAAGACAAAAAAGTTATTTTCTCAGGGCATGCAATGCTTTGACATTACCAAGAGTATACATTTCAATTTTACACCAAACTACTGTGTGCAAACCTAATGTTAACAGTTTAAGTTTCTTTCCACATGATTATGAGATGTTTAAAACTGGTTTCATGCTTCTGCAGAGCAAGACAAAAAAGTTGTTTTCTCAGGACATGCATGCTTTGACATTACCAATAGTATACACTTCAATTTTACACCAAACTACTGTGTGCAAACCTAATGTTAACAGTTTAAGTTAACTTTCCACATGATTCTGAGTTGTTTAAAACTGGTTTCATGCCTGTGCTGAGCAAGACAAAAAAGTTATTTTCTCAGGGCATGCAATGCTTTGACATTAACAAGAGTATATATTTAAATTTTACACCAAACTACTGTGTGTTAACCTAATGCAAACACCTTAAATCTACTTCCCAAATGATTCTGAGTTGTTTAAAACCTGTTTCATGCTTCTGTTGAGCAAGACAAAAAAGTTGTTTTCTCAGGGAAGCAATGCTTTGACATTACCAATAGTATACATTTCAATGTTACACCAAACTACTGTGTGGAAACCTAATGGAAACACCTTAAGTTAACTTTCCACATGATTCTGAGTTCTTAAAAACTGATTTCATGCCTCTGTTGAGCAAGACAAAAAAGTTGTTTTCCCAGGACATGCATGCTTTGACATTACCAATAGTATACACTTCAATTTTACACCAAACTACTGTGTGCAAACCTAATGTTAACAGTTTAAGTTAACTTTCCACATGATTATGAGATGTTTAAAACTGGTTTCATGCTTCTGCAGAGCAAGACAAAAAAGTTGTTTTCTCAGGGCATACAACGCTTTGACATTACCAAGCGTATACATTTCAATCTTACACCAAACTACTGTCTGGAAACCTAATGGAAACACCTTAAGTTTACTTTCCACATGATTCTGAGTTCTTAAAAACTGATTTCATGCCTCTGTTGAGCAAGACAAAAAAGTTGTTTTCTCAGGACATGCATGCTTTGACATTACCAATAGTATACACTTCAATTTTACACCAAACTACTGTGTGCAAACCTAATGTTAACAGTTTAAGTTAACTTTCCACATGATTATGAGATGTTTAAAACTGGTTTCATGCTTCTGCAGAGCAAGACAAAAAAGTTGTTTTCTCAGGGCATCCAATGCTTTGACATTACCAAGCGTATACATTTCAATCTTACACCAAACTGCTGTGTGGAAACTTAATGGAGACACCTTAAATCAACTTTCCACATGATTCTGAGTTGTTTAAAACTGGTTTCATGCCTGTGCTGAGCTAGACAAAAAAGTTATTTTCTCAGGGCACGCAATGCTTTGACATTACCAAGAGTATACATCTCAATTTTACACCAAACTACTGTGTGCAAACCTAATTCAAACACCTTAAATCAACTTCTCACATGATTCTGAGTTGTTTAAAACATGTTTCATGCCTCTGTTGAGCAAGACAAAAAAGTTGTTTTCTCAGGGCATACAATACCTTGACATTACCAATAGTATACATTTCAATTTTACACCAAACTACTGTGTGGAAACCTAATGGAAACACCTTAAGTTAACTTTCCACATGATTCTGAGTTCTTAAAAACTGATTTCATGCCTCTGTTGAGCAAGACAAAAAAGTTGTTTTCTCAGGACATGCATGCTTTGACATTACCAATAGTATAGACTTCAATTTTACACCAAACTACTGTGTGCAAACCTAATGTTAACAGTTTAAGTTAACTTTCCACATGATTCTGCGTTGTTTAAAACTGGTTTCATGCCTGTGCTGAGCAAGACAAAAAAGTTATTTTCTCAGGGCATGCAATGCTTTGACATTACCAAGAGTATACATTTCAATTTTACACCAAACTACTGGATACAAACCTAATGTTAACAGTTTAGGTTAACTTTCCAGATGATTCTGAGTTGTTTAAAACTGGTTTCATGCCTCTGCTGAGCAAGGCAAAAAAGTTATTTTCTCAGGACATGCATGCTTTGACATTACCAATAGTATACACTTCAATTTTACACCAAACTACTGTGTGCAAACCTAATGTTAACAGTTTAAGTTAACTTTCCACATGATTATGAGATGTTTAAAACTGGTTTCATGCTTCTGCAGAGCAAGACAAAAAAGTTGTTTTCTCAGGGCATACAACGCTTTGACATTACCAAGCGTATACATTTCAATCTTACACCAAACTACTCTGTGGAAACCTAATGGAAACACCTTAAGTTTACTTTCCAGATGATTCTGAGTTCTTAAAAACTGATTTCATGCCTCTGTTGAGCAAGACAAAAAAGTTGTTTTCTCAGGACATGCATGCTTTGACATTACCAATAGTATACACTTCAATTTTACACCAAACTACTGTGTGCAAACCTAATGTTAACAGTTTAAGTTAACTTTCCACATGATTCTGAGTTGTTTAAAACTGGTTTCATGCCTGTGCTGAGCAAGACAAAAAAGTTATTTTCTCAGGGCATGCAATGCTTTGACATTAACAAGAGTATACATTTCAATTTTACACCAAACTACTGGGTGCAAACCTAATGTTAACAGTTTAAGTTAACTTTCCACATGATTCTGAGTTGTTTGAAACTGGTTTCATGCCTCTGCTGAGCAAGACAAAAAAGTTATTTTCTCAGGGCATATAATGCTATGACATTTCCAATAGTATACATTTAAATTTTACACCAAACTACTGTGTGTTAACCTAATGCAAACACCTTAAATCTACTTCCCAAATGATTCTGAGTTGTTTAAAACCTGTTTCATGCTTCTGTTGAGCAAGACAAAAAAGTTGTTTTCTCAGGGCAAGCAATGCTTTGACATTACCAATAGTATACATTTCAATGTTACACCAAACTACTGTGTGGAAAGCTAATGGAAACACCTTAAGTTAACTTTCCAGATGATTCTGAGTTCTTAAAAACTGATTTCATGCCTCTGTTGAGCAAGACAAAAAAGTTGTTTTCTCAGGACATGCATGCTTTGACATTACCAATAGTATACACTTCAATTTTACACCAAACTACTGTGTGCAAACCTAATGTTAACAGTTTAAGTTAACTTTCCACATGATTATGAGATGTTTAAAACTGGTTTCATGCTTCTGCAGAGCAAGACAAAAAAGTTGTTTTCTCAGGGCATACAACGCTTTGACATTACCAAGCGTATACATTTCAATCTTACACCAAACTACTGTGTGGAAACCTAATGGAAACACCTTAAGTTTACTTTCAACATGATTCTGAGTTCTTAAAAACTGATTTCATGCCTCTGTTGAGCAAGACAAAAAAGTTGTTTTCTCAGGACATGCATGCTTTGACATTACCAATAGTATACACTTCAATTTTACACCAAACTACTGTGTGCAAACCTAATGTTAACAGTTTAAGTTAACTTTCCACATGATTCTGAGTTGTTTAAAACTGGTTTCATGCCTGTGCTGAGCAAGACAAAAAAGTTATTTTCTCAGGGCATGCAATGCTTTGACATTACCAAGAGTATACATTTCAATTTTACACCAAACTACTGTGTGCAAACCTAATGTTAACAGTTTAAGTTTCTTTCCACATGATTATGAGATGTTTAAAACTGGTTTCATGCTTCTGCAGAGCAAGACAAAAAAGTTGTTTTCTCAGGGCATACAACGCTTTGACATTACCAATAGTATACATTTCAATTTTACACCAAACTACTGGGTGCAAACCTAATGTTAACAGTTTAAGTTAACTTTCCACATGATTCTGAGTTGTTTAAAACTGGTTTCATGCCTCTGCTGAGCAAGACAAAAAAGTTATTTTCTCAGGGCATATAATGCTATGACATTTCCAATAGTATACATTTAAATTTTACACCAAACTACTGTGTGTTAACCTAATGCAAACACCTTAAATCTACTTCCCAAATGATTCTGAGTTGCTTAAAACCTGTTTCATGCTTCTGTTGAGCAAGACAAAAAAGTTGTTTTCTCAGGGCAAGCAATGCTTTGACATTACCAATAGTATACATTTCAATGTTACACCAAACTACTGTGTGGAAACCTAATGGAAACACCTTAAGTTAACTTTCCACATGATTCTGAGTTCTTAAAAACTGATTTCATGCCTCTGTTGAGCAAGACAAAAAAGTTGTTTTCTCAGGACATGCATGCTTTGACATTACCAATAGTATACACTTCAATTTTACTCCAAACTACTGTGTGCAAACCTAATGTTAACAGTTTAAGTTAACTTTCCACATGATTCTGAGTTGTTTAAAACTGGTTTCATGCCTGTGCTGAGCTAGACAAAAAAGTTATTTTCTCAGGGCATGCAATGCTTTGACATTACCAAGAGTATACATTTCAATTTTACACCAAACTACTGTGTGCAAACCTAATGTTAACAGTTTAGGTTAACTTTCCAGATGATTCTGAGTTGTCTAAAACTGGTTTCATGCCTCTGCTGAGCAAGACAAAAAAGTTATTTTCTCAGGACATGCATGCTTTGACATTACCAATAGTATACACTTCAATTTTACACCAAACTACTGTGTGCAAACCTAATGTTAACAGTTTAAGTTAACTTTCCACATGATTATGAGATGATTAAAACTGGTTTCATGCTTCTGCAGAGCAAGACAAAAAAGTTGTTTTCTCAGGGCATACAACGCTTTGACATTACCAAGCGTATACATTTCAATCTTACACCAAACTACTGTGTGGAAACCTAATGGAAACACCTTAAGTTTACTTTCAACATGATTCTGAGTTCTTAAAAACTGATTTCATGCCTCTGTTGAGCAAGACAAAAAAGTTGTTTTCTCAGGACATGCATGCTTTGACATTACCAATAGTATACACTTCAATTTTACACCAAACTACTGTGTGCAAACCTAATGTTAACAGTTTAAGTTAACTTTCCACATGATTCTGAGTTGTTTAAAACTGGTTTCATGCCTGTGCTGAGCAAGACAAAAAAGTTATTTTCTCAGGGCATGCAATGCTTTGACATTAACAAGAGTATACATTTAAATTTTACACCAAACTACTGTGTGTTAACCTAATGCAAACACCTTAAATCTACTTCCCAAATGATTCTGAGTTGTTTAAAACCTGTTTCATGCTTCTGTTGAGCAAGACAAAAAAGTTGTTTTCTCAGGGCAAGCAATGCTTTGACATTACCAATAGTATACATTTCAATTTTACACCAAACTACTGGGTGCAAACCTAATGGAAACACCTTAAGTTAACTTTCCACATGATTCTGAGTTCTTAAAAACTGATTTCATGCCTCTGTTGAGCAAGACAAAAAAGTTGTTTTCTCAGGACATGCATGCTTTGACATTACCAATAGTATACACTTCAATTTTACACCAAACTACTGTGTGCAAACCTAATGTTAACAGTTTAAGTTAACTTTCCACATGATTATGAGATGTTTAAAACTGGTTTCATGCTTCTGCAGAGCAAGACAAAAAAGTTGTTTTCTCAGGGCATACAACGCTTTGACATTACCAAGCGTATACATTTCAATCTTACACCAAACTACTGTGTGGAAACCTAATGGAAACACCTTAAGTTTACTTTCAACATGATTCTGAGTTCTTAAAAACTGATTTCATGCCTCTGTTGAGCAAGACAAAAAAGTTGTTTTCTCAGGACATGCATGCTTTGACATTACCAATAGTATACACTTCAATTTTACACCAAACTACTGTGTGCAAACCTAATGTTAACAGTTTAAGTTAACTTTCCACATGATTATGAGATGTTTAAAACTGGTTTCATGCTTCTGCAGAGCAAGACGAAAAAGTTGTTTTCTCAGGGCATCCAATGCTTTGACATTACCAAGCGTATACATTTCAATCTTACACCAAACTGCTGTGTGGAAACCTAATGGAGACACCTTAAATCAACTTTCCACATGATTCTGAGTTGTTTAAAACTGGTTTCATGCCTGTGCTGAGCTAGACAAAAAAGTTATTTTCTCAGGGCACGCAATGCTTTGACATTACCAAGAGTATACATCTCAATTTTACACCAAACTACTGTGTGCAAACCTAATTCAAACACCTTAAATCAACTTCTCACATGATTCTGAGTTGTTTAAAACATGTTTCATGCCTCTGTTGAGCAAGACAAAAAAGTTGTTTTCTCAGGGCATACAATGCCTTGACATTACCAATAGTATACATTTCAATTTTACACCAAACTACTGTGTGGAAACCTAATGGAAACACCTTAAGTTAACTTTCCACATGATTCTGAGTTCTTAAAAACTGATTTCATGCCTCTGTTGAGCAAGACAAAAAAGTTGTTTTCTCAGGACATGCATGCTTTGACATTACCAATAGTATAGACTTCAATTTTACACCAAACTACTGTGTGCAAACCTAATGTTAACAGTTTAAGTTAACTTTCCACATGATTCTGAGTTGTTTAAAACTGGTTTCATGCCTGTGCTGAGCAAGACAAAAAAGTTATTTTCTCAGGGCATGCAATGCTTTGACATTACCAAGAGTATACATTTCAATTTTACACCAAACTACTGGGTACAAACCTAATGTTAACAGTTTAGGTTAACTTTCCAGATGATTCTGAGTTGTTTAAAACTGGTTTCATGCCTCTGCTGAGCAAGGCAAAAAAGTTATTTTCTCAGGACATGCATGCTTTGACATTACCAATAGTATACACTTCAATTTTACACCAAACTACTGTGTGCAAACCTAATGTTAACAGTTTAAGTTAACTTTCCACATGATTATGAGATGTTTAAAACTGGTTTCATGCTTCTGCAGAGCAAGACAAAAAAGTTGTTTTCTCAGGGCATACAACGCTTTGACATTACCAAGCGTATACATTTCAATCTTACACCAAACTACTGTGTGGAAACCTAATGGAAACACCTTAAGTTTACTTTCAACATGATTCTGAGTTCTTAAAAACTGATTTCATGCCTCTGTTGAGCAAGACAAAAAAGTTGTTTTCTCAGGACATGCATGCTTTGACATTACCAATAGTATACACTTCAATTTTACACCAAACTACTGTGTGCAAACCTAATGTTAACAGTTTAAGTTAACTTTCCACATGATTCTGAGTTGTTTAAAACTGGTTTCATGCCTGTGCTGAGCAAGACAAAAAAGTTATTTTCTCAGGGCATGCAATGCTTTGACATTAACAAGAGTATACATTTCAATTTTACACCAAACTACTGGGTGCAAACCTAATGTTAACAGTTTAAGTTAACTTTCCACATGATTCTGAGTTGTTTAAAACTGGTTTCATGCCTCTGCTGAGCAAGACAAAAAAGTTATTTT
Organism: Mobula birostris; assembly: GCF_030028105.1. NCBI lineage: Eukaryota > Metazoa > Chordata > Chondrichthyes > Myliobatiformes > Myliobatidae > Mobula > Mobula birostris. The sequence goes on along the minus strand of NC_092372.1, from coordinate 143,236,726 downwards.
CTCAGGGCATATAATGCTATGACATTTCCAATAGTATACATTTAAATTTTACACCAAACTACTGTGTGTTAACCTAATGCAAACACCTTAAATCTACTTCCCAAATGATTCTGAGTTGTTTAAAACCTGTTTCATGCTTCTGTTGAGCAAGACAAAAAAGTTGTTTTCTCAGGGCAAGCAATGCTTTGACATTACCAATAGTATACATTTCAATGTTACACCAAACTACTGTGTGGAAAGCTAATGGAAACACCTTAAGTTAACTTTCCACATGATTCTGAGTTCTTAAAAACTGATTTCATGCCTCTGTTGAGCAAGACAAAAAAGTTGTTTTCTCAGGACATGCATGCTTTGACATTACCAATAGTATACACTTCAATTTTACACCAAACTACTGTGTGCAAACCTAATGTTAACAGTTTAAGTTAACTTTCCACATGATTATGAGATGTTTAAAACTGGTTTCATGCTTCTGCAGAGCAAGACAAAAAAGTTGTTTTCTCAGGGCATACAACGCTTTGACATTACCAAGCATATACATTTCAATCTTACACCAAACTGCTGTGTGGAAACCTAATGGAGACACCTTAAATCAACTTTCCACATGATTCTGAGTTGTTTAAAACTGGTTTCATGCCTGTGCTGAGCTGGACAAAAAAGTTATTTTCTCAGGGCACGCAATGCTTTGACATTACCAAGAGTATACATCTCAATTTTACACCAAACTACTGTGTGCAAACCTAATTCAAACACCTTAAATCAACTTCTCACATGATTCTGAGTTGTTTAAAACATGTTTCATGCCTCTGTTGAGCAAGACAAAAAAGTTGTTTTCTCAGGGCATACAATGCCTTGACATTACCAATAGTATACATTTCAATTTTACACCAAACTACTGTGTGGAAACCTAATGGAAACACCTTAAGTTAACTTTCCACATGATTCTGAGTTCTTAAAAACTGATTTCATGCCTCTGTTCAGCAAGACAAAAAAGTTGTTTTCTCAGGACATGCATGCTTTGACATTACCAATAGTATAGACTTCAATTTTACACCAAACTACTGTGTGCAAACCTAATGTTAACAGTTTAAGTTAACTTTCCACATGATTCTGAGTTGTTTAAAACTGGTTTCATGCCTGTGCTGAGCAAGACAAAAACGTTATTTTCTCAGGGCATGCAATGCTTTGACATTACCAAGAGTATACATTTCAATTTTACACCAAACTACTGGGTGCAAACCTAATGTTAACAGTTTAGGTTAACTTTCCAGATGATTCTGAGTTGTTTAAAACTGGTTTCATGCCTCTGCTGAGCAAGACAAAAAAGTTATTTTCTCAGGACATGCATGCTTTGACATTACCAATAGTATACACTTCAATTTTACACCAAACTACTGTGTGCAAACCTAATGTTAACAGTTTAAGTTAACTTTCCACATGATTATGAGATGTTTAAAACTGGTTTCATGCTTCTGCAGAGCAAGACAAAAAAGTTGTTTTCTCAGGGCATACAACGCTTTGACATTACCAAGCGTATACATTTCAATCTTACACCAAACTACTGTGTGGAAACCTAATGGAAACACCTTAAGTTTACTTTCAACATGATTCTGAGTTCTTAAAAACTGATTTCATGCCTCTGTTGAGCAAGACAAAAAAGTTGTTTTCTCAGAACTTTCCACATGATTCTGAGTTGTTTAAAACTGGTTTCATGCCTGTGCTGAGCAAGACAAAAAAGTTATTTTCTCAGGGCATGCAATGCTTTGACATTACCAAGAGTATACATTTCAATTTTACACCAAACTACTGTGTGCAAACCTAATGTTAACAGTTTAAGTTTCTTTCCACATGATTATGAGATGTTTAAAACTGGTTTCATGCTTCTGCAGAGCAAGACAAAAAAGTTGTTTTCTCAGGGCATACAACGCTTTGACATTACCAATAGTATACATTTCAATTTTACACCAAACTACTGTGTGCAAACCTAATGTTAACAGTTTAAGTTAACTTTCCACATGATTCTGAGTTGTTTAAAACTGGTTTCATGCCTGTGCTGAGCAAGACAAAAAAGTTATTTTCTCAGGGCATGCAATGCTTTGACATTACCAAGAGTATACATTTCAATTTTACACCAAACTACTGTGTGCAAACCTAATGTTAACAGTTTAAGTTTCTTTCCACATGATTATGAGATGTTTAAAACTGGTTTCATGCTTCTGCAGAGCAAGACAAAAAAGTTGTTTTCTCAGGACATGCATGCTTTGACATTACCAATAGTATACACTTCAATTTTACACCAAACTACTGTGTGCAAACCTAATGTTAACAGTTTAAGTTAACTTTCCACATGATTCTGAGTTGTTTAAAACTGGTTTCATGCCTGTGCTGAGCAAGACAAAAAAGTTATTTTCTCAGGGCATGCAATGCTTTGACATTAACAAGAGTATATATTTAAATTTTACACCAAACTACTGTGTGTTAACCTAATGCAAACACCTTAAATCTACTTCCCAAATGATTCTGAGTTGTTTAAAACCTGTTTCATGCTTCTGTTGAGCAAGACAAAAAAGTTGTTTTCTCAGGGCAAGCAATGCTTTGACATTACCAATAGTATACATTTCAATGTTACACCAAACTACTGTGTGGAAACCTAATGGAAACACCTTAAGTTAACTTTCCACATGATTCTGAGTTCTTAAAAACTGATTTCATGCCTCTGTTGAGCAAGACAAAAAAGTTGTTTTCCCAGGACATGCATGCTTTGACATTACCAATAGTATACACTTCAATTTTACACCAAACTACTGTGTGCAAACCTAATGTTAACAGTTTAAGTTAACTTTCCACATGATTATGAGATGTTTAAAACTGGTTTCATGCTTCTGCAGAGCAAGACAAAAAAGTTGTTTTCTCAGGGCATACAACGCTTTGACATTACCAAGCGTATACATTTCAATCTTACACCAAACTACTGTCTGGAAACCTAATGGAAACACCTTAAGTTTACTTTCAACATGATTCTGAGTTCTTAAAAACTGATTTCATGCCTCTGTTGAGCAAGACAAAAAAGTTGTTTTCTCAGGACATGCATGCTTTGACATTACCAATAGTATACACTTCAATTTTACACCAAACTACTGTGTGCAAACCTAATGTTAACAGTTTAAGTTAACTTTCCACATGATTATGAGATGTTTAAAACTGGTTTCATGCTTCTGCAGAGCAAGACAAAAAAGTTGTTTTCTCAGGGCATCCAATGCTTTGACATTACCAAGCGTATACATTTCAATCTTACACCAAACTGCTGTGTGGAAACTTAATGGAGACACCTTAAATCAACTTTCCACATGATTCTGAGTTGTTTAAAACTGGTTTCATGCCTGTGCTGAGCTAGACAAAAAAGTTATTTTCTCAGGGCACGCAATGCTTTGACATTACCAAGAGTATACATCTCAATTTTACACCAAACTACTGTGTGCAAACCTAATTCAAACACCTTAAATCAACTTCTCACATGATTCTGAGTTGTTTAAAACATGTTTCATGCCTCTGTTGAGCAAGACAAAAAAGTTGTTTTCTCAGGGCATACAATACCTTGACATTACCAATAGTATACATTTCAATTTTACACCAAACTACTGTGTGGAAACCTAATGGAAACACCTTAAGTTAACTTTCCACATGATTCTGAGTTCTTAAAAACTGATTTCATGCCTCTGTTGAGCAAGACAAAAAAGTTGTTTTCTCAGGACATGCATGCTTTGACATTACCAATAGTATAGACTTCAATTTTACACCAAACTACTGTGTGCAAACCTAATGTTAACAGTTTAAGTTAACTTTCCACATGATTCTGCGTTGTTTAAAACTGGTTTCATGCCTGTGCTGAGCAAGACAAAAAAGTTATTTTCTCAGGGCATGCAATGCTTTGACATTACCAAGAGTATACATTTCAATTTTACACCAAACTACTGGGTACAAACCTAATGTTAACAGTTTAGGTTAACTTTCCAGATGATTCTGAGTTGTTTAAAACTGGTTTCATGCCTCTGCTGAGCAAGGCAAAAAAGTTATTTTCTCAGGACATGCATGCTTTGACATTACCAATAGTATACACTTCAATTTTACACCAAACTACTGTGTGCAAACCTAATGTTAACAGTTTAAGTTAACTTTCCACATGATTATGAGATGTTTAAAACTGGTTTCATGCTTCTGCAGAGCAAGACAAAAAAGTTATTTTCTCAGGGCACGCAATGCTTTGACATTACCAAGAGTATACATCTCAATTTTACACCAAACTACTGTGTGCAAACCTAATTCAAACACCTTAAATCAACTTCTCACATGATTCTGAGTTGTTTAAAACATGTTTCATGCCTCTGTTGAGCAAGACAAAAAAGTTGTTTTCTCAGGGCATACAATGCCTTGACATTACCAAGCGTATACATTTCAATCTTACACCAAACTACTGTGTGGAAACCTAATGGAAACACCTTAAGTTTACTTTCAACATGATTCTGAGTTCTTAAAAACTGATTTCATGCCTCTGTTGAGCAAGACAAAAAAGTTGTTTTCTCAGGACATGCATGCTTTGTCATTACCAATAGTATACACTTCAATTTTACACCAAACTACTGTGTGCAAACTAATGTTAACAGTTTAAGTTAACTTTCCACATGATTCTGAGTTGTTTAAAACTGGTTTCATGCCTGTTCTGAGCAAGACAAAAAAGTTATTTTCTCAGGGCATGCAATGCTTTGACATTACCAAGAGTATACATTTCAATTTTACACCAAACTACTGTGTGCAAACCTAATGTTAACAGTTTAAGTTTCTTTCCACATGATTATGAGATGTTTAAAACTGGTTTCATGCTTCTGCAGAGCAAGACAAAAAAGTTGTTTTCTCAGGGCATACAACGCTTTGACATTACCAATAGTATACATTTCAATTTTACACCAAACTACTGGGTGCAAACCTAATGTTAACAGTTTAAGTTAACTTTCCACATGATTATGAGATGTTTAAAACTGGTTTCATGCTTCTGCAGAGCAAGACAAAAAAGTTGTTTTCTCAGGGCATACAACGCTTTGACATTACCAAGCGTATACATTTCAATCTTACACCAAACTACTGTGTGGAAACCTAATGGAAACACCTTAAGTTTACTTTCAACATGATTCTGAGTTCTTAAAAACTGATTTCATGCCTCTGTTGAGCAAGACAAAAAAGTTGTTTTCTCAGGACATGCATGCTTTGACATTACCAATAGTATACACTTCAATTTTACACCAAACTACTGTGTGCAAACCTAATGTTAACAGTTTAAGTTAACTTTCCACATGATTCTGAGTTGTTTAAAACTGGTTTCATGCCTGTGCTGAGCAAGACAAAAAAGTTATTTTCTCAGGGCATGCAATGCTTTGACATTACCAAGAGTATACATTTCAATTTTACACCAAACTACTGTGTGCAAACCTAATGTTAACAGTTTAAGTTTCTTTCCACATGATTATGAGATGTTTAAAACTGGTTTCATGCTTCTGCAGAGCAAGACAAAAATGTTGTTTTCTCAGGGCATACAACGCTTTGACATTACCAATAGTATACATTTCAATTTTACACCAAACTACTGGGTGCAAACCTAATGTTAACAGTTTAAGTTAACTTTCCACATGATTCTGAGTTGTTTAAAACTGGTTTCATGCCTCTGCTGAGCAAGACAAAAAAGTTATTTTCTCAGGGCATATAATGCTATGACATTTCCAATAGTATACATTTAAATTTTACACCAAACTACTGTGTGTTAACCTAATGCAAACACCTTAAATCTACTTCCCAAATGATTCTGAGTTGCTTAAAACCTGTTTCATGCTTCTGTTGAGCAAGACAAAAAAGTTGTTTTCTCAGGGCAAGCAATGCTTTGACATTACCAATAGTATACATTTCAATGTTACACCAAACTACTGTGTGGAAACCTAATGGAAACACCTTAAGTTAACTTTCCACATGATTCTGAGTTCTTAAAAACTGATTTCATGCCTCTGTTGAGCAAGACAAAAAAGTTGTTTTCTCAGGACATGCATGCTTTGACATTACCAATAGTATACACTTCAATTTTACTCCAAACTACTGTGTGCAAACCTAATGTTAACAGTTTAAGTTAACTTTCCACATGATTCTGAGTTGTTTAAAACTGGTTTCATGCCTGTGCTGAGCTAGACAAAAAAGTTATTTTCTCAGGGCATGCAATGCTTTGACATTACCAAGAGTATACATTTCAATTTTACACCAAACTACTGTGTGCAAACCTAATGTTAACAGTTTAGGTTAACTTTCCAGATGATTCTGAGTTGTCTAAAACTGGTTTCATGCCTCTGCTGAGCAAGACAAAAAAGTTATTTTCTGAGGACATGCATGCTTTGACATTACCAATAGTATACACTTCAATTTTACACCAAACTACTGTGTGCAAACCTAATGTTAACAGTTTAAGTTAACTTTCCACATGATTATGAGATGATTAAAACTGGTTTCATGCTTCTGCAGAGCAAGACAAAAAAGTTCTTTTCTCAGGGCATACAACGCTTTGACATTACCAAGCGTATACATTTCAATCTTACACCAAACTACTGTGTGGAAACCTAATGGAAACACCTTAAGTTTACTTTCAACATGATTCTGAGTTCTTAAAAACTGATTTCATGCCTCTGTTGAGCAAGACAAAAAAGTTGTTTTCTCAGGACATGCATGCTTTGACATTACCAATAGTATACACTTCAATTTTACACCAAACTACTGTGTGCAAACCTAATGTTAACAGTTTAAGTTAACTTTCCACATGATTCTGAGTTGTTTAAAACTGGTTTCATGCCTGTGCTGAGCAAGACAAAAAAGTTATTTTCTCAGGGCATGCAATGCTTTGACATTAACAAGAGTATACATTTAAATTTTACACCAAACTACTGTGTGTTAACCTAATGCAAACACCTTAAATCTACTTCCCAAATGATTCTGAGTTGTTTAAAACCTGTTTCATGCTTCTGTTGAGCAAGACAAAAAAGTTGTTTTCTCAGGGCAAGCAATGCTTTGACATTACCAATAGTATACATTTCAATTTTACACCAAACTACTGGGTGCAAACCTAATGGAAACACCTTAAGTTAACTTTCCACATGATTCTGAGTTCTTAAAAACTGATTTCATGCCTCTGTTGAGCAAGACAAAAAAGTTGTTTTCTCAGGACATGCATGCTTTGACATTACCAATAGTATACACTTCAATTTTACACCAAACTACTGTGTGCAAACCTAATGTTAACAGTTTAAGTTAACTTTCCACATGATTATGAGATGTTTAAAACTGGTTTCATGCTTCTGCAGAGCAAGACAAAAAAGTTGTTTTCTCAGGGCATACAACGCTTTGACATTACCAAGCGTATACATTTCAATCTTACACCAAACTACTGTGTGGAAACCTAATGGAAACACCTTAAGTTTACTTTCAACATGATTCTGAGTTCTTAAAAACTGATTTCATGCCTCTGTTGAGCAAGACAAAAAAGTTGTTTTCTCAGAACTTTCCACATGATTCTGAGTTGTTTAAAACTGGTTTCATGCCTGTGCTGAGCAAGACAAAAAAGTTATTTTCTCAGGGCATGCAATGCTTTGACATTACCAAGAGTATACATTTCAATTTTACACCAAACTACTGTGTGCAAACCTAATGTTAACAGTTTAAGTTTCTTTCCACATGATTATGAGATGTTTAAAACTGGTTTCATGCTTCTGCAGAGCAAGACAAAAAAGTTGTTTTCTCAGGGCATACAACGCTTTGACATTACCAATAGTATACATTTCAATTTTACACCAAACTACTGTGTGCAAACCTAATGTTAACAGTTTAAGTTAACTTTCCACATGATTCTGAGTTGTTTAAAACTGGTTTCATGCCTGTGCTGAGCAAGACAAAAAAGTTATTTTCTCAGGGCATGCAATGCTTTGACATTACCAAGAGTATACATTTCAATTTTACACCAAACTACTGTGTGCAAACCTAATGTTAACAGTTTAAGTTTCTTTCCACATGATTATGAGATGTTTAAAACTGGTTTCATGCTTCTGCAGAGCAAGACAAAAAAGTTGTTTTCTCAGGACATGCATGCTTTGACATTACCAATAGTATACACTTCAATTTTACACCAAACTACTGTGTGCAAACCTAATGTTAACAGTTTAAGTTAACTTTCCACATGATTCTGAGTTGTTTAAAACTGGTTTCATGCCTGTGCTGAGCAAGACAAAAAAGTTATTTTCTCAGGGCATGCAATGCTTTGACATTAACAAGAGTATATATTTAAATTTTACACCAAACTACTGTGTGTTAACCTAATGCAAACACCTTAAATCTACTTCCCAAATGATTCTGAGTTGTTTAAAACCTGTTTCATGCTTCTGTTGAGCAAGACAAAAAAGTTGTTTTCTCAGGGCAAGCAATGCTTTGACATTACCAATAGTATACATTTCAATGTTACACCAAACTACTGTGTGGAAACCTAATGGAAACACCTTAAGTTAACTTTCCACATGATTCTGAGTTCTTAAAAACTGATTTCATGCCTCTGTTGAGCAAGACAAAAAAGTTGTTTTCCCAGGACATGCATGCTTTGACATTACCAATAGTATACACTTCAATTTTACACCAAACTACTGTGTGCAAACCTAATGTTAACAGTTTAAGTTAACTTTCCACATGATTATGAGATGTTTAAAACTGGTTTCATGCTTCTGCAGAGCAAGACAAAAAAGTTGTTTTCTCAGGGCATACAACGCTTTGACATTACCAAGCGTATACATTTCAATCTTACACCAAACTACTGTCTGGAAACCTAATGGAAACACCTTAAGTTTACTTTCAACATGATTCTGAGTTCTTAAAAACTGATTTCATGCCTCTGTTGAGCAAGACAAAAAAGTTGTTTTCTCAGGACATGCATGCTTTGACATTACCAATAGTATACACTTCAATTTTACACCAAACTACTGTGTGCAAACCTAATGTTAACAGTTTAAGTTAACTTTCCACATGATTATGAGATGTTTAAAACTGGTTTCATGCTTCTGCAGAGCAAGACAAAAAAGTTGTTTTCTCAGGGCATCCAATGCTTTGACATTACCAAGCGTATACATTTCAATCTTACACCAAACTGCTGTGTGGAAACTTAATGGAGACACCTTAAATCAACTTTCCACATGATTCTGAGTTGTTTAAAACTGGTTTCATGCCTGTGCTGAGCTAGACAAAAAAGTTATTTCTCAGGGCACGCAATGCTTTGACATTACCAAGAGTATACATCTCAATTTTACACCAAACTACTGTGTGCAAACCTAATTCAAACACCTTAAATCAACTTCTCACATGATTCTGAGTTGTTTAAAACATGTTTCATGCCTCTGTTGAGCAAGACAAAAAAGTTGTTTTCTCAGGGCATACAATACCTTGACATTACCAATAGTATACATTTCAATTTTACACCAAACTACTGTGTGGAAACCTAATGGAAACACCTTAAGTTAACTTTCCACATGATTCTGAGTTCTTAAAAACTGATTTCATGCCTCTGTTGAGCAAGACAAAAAAGTTGTTTTCTCAGGACATGCATGCTTTGACATTACCAATAGTATAGACTTCAATTTTACACCAAACTACTGTGTGCAAACCTAATGTTAACAGTTTAAGTTAACTTTCCACATGATTCTGCGTTGTTTAAAACTGGTTTCATGCCTGTGCTGAGCAAGACAAAAAAGTTATTTTCTCAGGGCATGCAATGCTTTGACATTACCAAGAGTATACATTTCAATTTTACACCAAACTACTGGGTACAAACCTAATGTTAACAGTTTAGGTTAACTTTCCAGATGATTCTGAGTTGTTTAAAACTGGTTTCATGCCTCTGCTGAGCAAGGCAAAAAAGTTATTTTCTCAGGACATGCATGCTTTGACATTACCAATAGTATACACTTCAATTTTACACCAAACTACTGTGTGCAAACCTAATGTTAACAGTTTAAGTTAACTTTCCACATGATTATGAGATGTTTAAAACTGGTTTCATGCTTCTGCAGAGCAAGACAAAAAAGTTATTTTCTCAGGGCACGCAATGCTTTGACATTACCAAGAGTATACATCTCAATTTTACACCAAACTACTGTGTGCAAACCTAATTCAAACACCTTAAATCAACTTCTCACATGATTCTGAGTTGTTTAAAACATGTTTCATGCCTCTGTTGAGCAAGACAAAAAAGTTGTTTTCTCAGGGCATACAATGCCTTGACATTACCAAGCGTATACATTTCAATCTTACACCAAACTACTGTGTGGAAACCTAATGGAAACACCTTAAGTTTACTTTCAACATGATTCTGAGTTCTTAAAAACTGATTTCATGCCTCTGTTGAGCAAGACAAAAAAGTTGTTTTCTCAGGACATGCATGCTTTGTCATTACCAATAGTATACACTTCAATTTTACACCAAACTACTGTGTGCAAACTAATGTTAACAGTTTAAGTTAACTTTCCACATGATTCTGAGTTGTTTAAAACTGGTTTCATGCCTGTTCTGAGCAAGACAAAAAAGTTATTTTCTCAGGGCATGCAATGCTTTGACATTACCAAGAGTATACATTTCAATTTTACACCAAACTACTGTGTGCAAACCTAATGTTAACAGTTTAAGTTAACTTTCCACATGATTATGAGATGTTTAAAACTGGTTTCATGCTTCTGCAGAGCAAGACAAAAAAGTTGTTTTCTCAGGGCATACAACGCTTTGACATTACCAAGCGTATACATTTCAATCTTACACCAAACTACTGTGTGGAAACCTAATGGAAACACCTTAAGTTTACTTTCAACATGATTCTGAGTTCTTAAAAACTGATTTCATGCCTCTGTTGAGCAAGACAAAAAAGTTGTTTTCTCAGGACATGCATGCTTTGACATTACCAATAGTATACATTTCAATTTTACACCAAACTACTGGGTGCAAACCTAATGTTAACAGTTTAAGTTAACTTTCCACATGATTCTGAGTTGTTTAAAACTGGTTTCATGCCTCTGCTGAGCAAGACAAAAAAGTTATTTTCTCAGGGCATATAATGCTATGACATTTCCAATAGTATACATTTAAATTTTACACCAAACTACTGTGTGTTAACCTAATGCAAACACCTTAAATCTACTTCCCAAATGATTCTGAGTTGCTTAAAACCTGTTTCATGCTTCTGTTGAGCAAGACAAAAAAGTTGTTTTCTCAGGGCAAGCAATGCTTTGACATTACCAATAGTATACATTTCAATGTTACACCAAACTACTGTGTGGAAACCTAATGGAAACACCTTAAGTTAACTTTCCACATGATTCTGAGTTCTTAAAAACTGATTTCATGCCTCTGTTGAGCAAGACAAAAAAGTTGTTTTCTCAGGACATGCATGCTTTGACATTACCAATAGTATACACTTCAATTTTACTCCAAACTACTGTGTGCAAACCTAATGTTAACAGTTTAAGTTAACTTTCCACATGATTCTGAGTTGTTTAAAACTGGTTTCATGCCTGTGCTGAGCTAGACAAAAAAGTTATTTTCTCAGGGCATGCAATGCTTTGACATTACCAAGAGTATACATTTCAATTTTACACCAAACTACTGTGTGCAAACCTAATGTTAACAGTTTAGGTTAACTTTCCAGATGATTCTGAGTTGTCTAAAACTGGTTTCATGCCTCTGCTGAGCAAGACAAAAAAGTTATTTTCTGAGGACATGCATGCTTTGACATTACCAATAGTATACACTTCAATTTTACACCAAACTACTGTGTGCAAACCTAATGTTAACAGTTTAAGTTAACTTTCCACATGATTATGAGATGATTAAAACTGGTTTCATGCTTCTGCAGAGCAAGACAAAAAAGTTCTTTTCTCAGGGCATACAACGCTTTGACATTACCAAGCGTATACATTTCAATCTTACACCAAACTACTGTGTGGAAACCTAATGGAAACACCTTAAGTTTACTTTCAACATGATTCTGAGTTCTTAAAAACTGATTTCATGCCTCTGTTGAGCAAGACAAAAAAGTTGTTTTCTCAGGACATGCATGCTTTGACATTACCAATAGTATACACTTCAATTTTACACCAAACTACTGTGTGCAAACCTAATGTTAACAGTTTAAGTTAACTTTCCACATGATTCTGAGTTGTTTAAAACTGGTTTCATGCCTGTGCTGAGCAAGACAAAAAAGTTATTTTCTCAGGGCATGCAATGCTTTGACATTAACAAGAGTATACATTTAAATTTTACACCAAACTACTGTGTGTTAACCTAATGCAAACACCTTAAATCTACTTCCCAAATGATTCTGAGTTGTTTAAAACCTGTTTCATGCTTCTGTTGAGCAAGACAAAAAAGTTGTTTTCTCAGGGCAAGCAATGCTTTGACATTACCAATAGTATACATTTCAATTTTACACCAAACTACTGGGTGCAAACCTAATGGAAACACCTTAAGTTAACTTTCCACATGATTCTGAGTTCTTAAAAACTGATTTCATGCCTCTGTTGAGCAAGACAAAAAAGTTGTTTTCTCAGGACATGCATGCTTTGACATTACCAATAGTATACACTTCAATTTTACACCAAACTACTGTGTGCAAACCTAATGTTAACAGTTTAAGTTAACTTTCCACATGATTATGAGATGTTTAAAACTGGTTTCATGCTTCTGCAGAGCAAGACAAAAAAGTTGTTTTCTCAGGGCATACAACGCTTTGACATTACCAAGCGTATACATTTCAATCTTACACCAAACTACTGTGTGGAAACCTAATGGAAACACCTTAAGTTTACTTTCAACATGATTCTGAGTTCTTAAAAACTGATTTCATGCCTCTGTTGAGCAAGACAAAAAAGTTGTTTTCTCAGGACATGCATGCTTTGACATTACCAATAGTATACACTTCAATTTTACACCAAACTACTGTGTGCAAACCTAATGTTAACAGTTTAAGTTAACTTTCCACATGATTATGAGATGTTTAAAACTGGTTTCATGCTTCTGCAGAGCAAGACGAAAAAGTTGTTTTCTCAGGGCATCCAATGCTTTGACATTACCAAGCGTATACATTTCAATCTTACACCAAACTGCTGTGTGGAAACCTAATGGAGACACCTTAAATCAACTTTCCACATGATTCTGAGTTGTTTAAAACTGGTTTCATGCCTGTGCTGAGCTAGACAAAAAAGTTATTTTCTCAGGGCACGCAATGCTTTGACATTACCAATAGTATACATCTCAATTTTACACCAAACTACTGTGTGCAAACCTAATTCAAACACCTTAAATCAACTTCTCACATGATTCTGAGTTGTTTAAAACATGTTTCATGCCTCTGTTGAGCAAGACAAAAAAGTTGTTTTCTCAGGGCATACAATGCCTTGACATTACCAATAGTATACATTTCAATTTTACACCAAACTACTGTGTGGAAACCTAATGGAAACACCTTAAGTTAACTTTCCATATGATTCTGAGTTCTTAAAAACTGATTTCATGCCTCTGTTGAGCAAGACAAAAAAGTTGTTTTCTCAGGACATGCATGCTTTGACATTACCAATAGTATAGACTTCAATTTTACACCAAACTACTGTGTGCAAACCTAATGTTAACAGTTTAAGTTAACTTTCCACATGATTCTGAGTTGTTTAAAACTGGTTTCATGCCTGTGCTGAGCAAGACAAAAAAGTTATTTTCTCAGGGCATGCAATGCTTTGACATTACCAAGAGTATACATTTCAATTTTACACCAAACTACTGGGTACAAACCTAATGTTAACAGTTTAGGTTAACTTTCCAGATGATTCTGAGTTGTTTAAAACTGGTTTCATGCCTCTGCTGAGCAAGGCAAAAAAGTTATTTTCTCAGGACATGCATGCTTTGACATTACCAATAGTATACACTTCAATTTTACACCAAACTACTGTGTGCAAACCTAATGTTAACAGTTTAAGTTAACTTTCCACATGATTATGAGATGTTTAAAACTGGTTTCATGCTTCTGCAGAGCAAGACAAAAAAGTTGTTTTCTCAGGGCATACAACGCTTTGACATTACCAAGCGTATACATTTCAATCTTACACCAAACTACTGTGTGGAAACCTAATGGAAACACCTTAAGTTTACTTTCAACATGATTCTGAGTTCTTAAAAACTGATTTCATGCCTCTGTTGAGCAAGACAAAAAAGTTGTTTTCTCAGGACATGCATGCTTTGACATTACCAATAGTATACACTTCAATTTTACACCAAACTACTGTGTGCAAACCTAATGTTAACAGTTTAAGTTAACTTTCCACATGATTCTGAGTTGTTTAAAACTGGTTTCATGCCTGTGCTGAGCAAGACAAAAAAGTTATTTTCTCAGGGCATGCAATGCTTTGACATTAACAAGAGTATACATTTCAATTTTACACCAAACTACTGGGTGCAAACCTAATGTTAACAGTTTAAGTTAACTTTCCACATGATTCTGAGTTGTTTGAAACTGGTTTCATGCCTCTGCTGAGCAAGACAAAAAAGTTATTTTCTCAGGGCATATAATGCTATGACATTTCCAATAGTATACATTTAAATTTTACACCAAACTACTGTGTGTTAACCTAATGCAAACACCTTAAATCTACTTCCCAAATGATTCTGAGTTGTTTAAAACCTGTTTCATGCTTCTGTTGAGCAAGACAAAAAAGTTGTTTTCTCAGGGCAAGCAATGCTTTGACATTACCAATAGTATACATTTCAATGTTACACCAAACTACTGTGTGGAAAGCTAATGGAAACACCTTAAGTTAACTTTCCACATGATTCTGAGTTCTTAAAAACTGATTTCATGCCTCTGTTGAGCAAGACAAAAAAGTTGTTTTCTCAGGACATGCATGCTTTGACATTACCAATAGTATACACTTCAATTTTACACCAAACTACTGTGTGCAAACCTAATGTTAACAGTTTAAGTTAACTTTCCACATGATTATGAGATGTTTAAAACTGGTTTCATGCTTCTGCAGAGCAAGACAAAAAAGTTGTTTTCTCAGGGCATACAACGCTTTGACATTACCAAGCATATACATTTCAATCTTACACCAAACTGCTGTGTGGAAACCTAATGGAGACACCTTAAATCAACTTTCCACATGATTCTGAGTTGTTTAAAACTGGTTTCATGCCTGTGCTGAGCTGGACAAAAAAGTTATTTTCTCAGGGCACGCAATGCTTTGACATTACCAAGAGTATACATCTCAATTTTACACCAAACTACTGTGTGCAAACCTAATTCAAACACCTTAAATCAACTTCTCACATGATTCTGAGTTGTTTAAAACATGTTTCATGCCTCTGTTGAGCAAGACAAAAAAGTTGTTTTCTCAGGGCATACAATGCCTTGACATTACCAATAGTATACATTTCAATTTTACACCAAACTACTGTGTGGAAACCTAATGGAAACACCTTAAGTTAACTTTCCACATGATTCTGAGTTCTTAAAAACTGATTTCATGCCTCTGTTCAGCAAGACAAAAAAGTTGTTTTCTCAGGACATGCATGCTTTGACATTACCAATAGTATAGACTTCAATTTTACACCAAACTACTGTGTGCAAACCTAATGTTAACAGTTTAAGTTAACTTTCCACATGATTCTGAGTTGTTTAAAACTGGTTTCATGCCTGTGCTGAGCAAGACAAAAAAGTTATTTTCTCAGGGCATGCAATGCTTTGACATTACCAAGAGTATACATTTCAATTTTACACCAAACTACTGGGTGCAAACCTAATGTTAACAGTTTAGGTTAACTTTCCAGATGATTCTGAGTTGTTTAAAACTGGTTTCATGCCTCTGCTGAGCAAGACAAAAAAGTTATTTTCTCAGGACATGCATGCTTTGACATTACCAATAGTATACACTTCAATTTTACACCAAACTACTGTGTGCAAACCTAATGTTAACAGTTTAAGTTAACTTTCCACATGATTATGAGATGTTTAAAACTGGTTTCATGCTTCTGCAGAGCAAGACAAAAAAGTTGTTTTCTCAGGGCATACAACGCTTTGACATTACCAAGCGTATACATTTCAATCTTACACCAAACTACTGTGTGGAAACCTAATGGAAACACCTTAAGTTTACTTTCAACATGATTCTGAGTTCTTAAAAACTGATTTCATGCCTCTGTTGAGCAAGACAAAAAAGTTGTTTTCTCAGAACTTTCCACATGATTCTGAGTTGTTTAAAACTGGTTTCATGCCTGTGCTGAGCAAGACAAAAAAGTTATTTTCTCAGGGCATGCAATGCTTTGACATTACCAAGAGTATACATTTCAATTTTACACCAAACTACTGTGTGCAAACCTAATGTTAACAGTTTAAGTTTCTTTCCACATGATTATGAGATGTTTAAAACTGGTTTCATGCTTCTGCAGAGCAAGACAAAAAAGTTGTTTTCTCAGGGCATACAACGCTTTGACATTACCAATAGTATACATTTCAATTTTACACCAAACTACTGTGTGCAAACCTAATGTTAACAGTTTAAGTTAACTTTCCACATGATTCTGAGTTGTTTAAAACTGGTTTCATGCCTGTGCTGAGCAAGACAAAAAAGTTATTTTCTCAGGGCATGCAATGCTTTGACATTACCAAGAGTATACATTTCAATTTTACACCAAACTACTGTGTGCAAACCTAATGTTAACAGTTTAAGTTTCTTTCCACATGATTATGAGATGTTTAAAACTGGTTTCATGCTTCTGCAGAGCAAGACAAAAAAGTTGTTTTCTCAGGACATGCATGCTTTGACATTACCAATAGTATACACTTCAATTTTACACCAAACTACTGTGTGCAAACCTAATGTTAACAGTTTAAGTTAACTTTCCACATGATTCTGAGTTGTTTAAAACTGGTTTCATGCCTGTGCTGAGCAAGACAAAAAAGTTATTTTCTCAGGGCATGCAATGCTTTGACATTAACAAGAGTATATATTTAAATTTTACACCAAACTACTGTGTGTTAACCTAATGCAAACACCTTAAATCTACTTCCCAAATGATTCTGAGTTGTTTAAAACCTGTTTCATGCTTCTGTTGAGCAAGACAAAAAAGTTGTTTTCTCAGGGCAAGCAATGCTTTGACATTACCAATAGTATACATTTCAATGTTACACCAAACTACTGTGTGGAAACCTAATGGAAACACCTTAAGTTAACTTTCCACATGATTCTGAGTTCTTAAAAACTGATTTCATGCCTCTGTTGAGCAAGACAAAAAAGTTGTTTTCCCAGGACATGCATGCTTTGACATTACCAATAGTATACACTTCAATTTTACACCAAACTACTGTGTGCAAACCTAATGTTAACAGTTTAAGTTAACTTTCCACATGATTATGAGATGTTTAAAACTGGTTTCATGCTTCTGCAGAGCAAGACAAAAAAGTTGTTTTCTCAGGGCATACAACGCTTTGACATTACCAAGCGTATACATTTCAATCTTACACCAAACTACTGTCTGGAAACCTAATGGAAACACCTTAAGTTTACTTTCAACATGATTCTGAGTTCTTAAAAACTGATTTCATGCCTCTGTTGAGCAAGACAAAAAAGTTGTTTTCTCAGGACATGCATGCTTTGACATTACCAATAGTATACACTTCAATTTTACACCAAACTACTGTGTGCAAACCTAATGTTAACAGTTTAAGTTAACTTTCCACATGATTATGAGATGTTTAAAACTGGTTTCATGCTTCTGCAGAGCAAGACAAAAAAGTTGTTTTCCAGGGCATCCAATGCTTTGACATTACCAAGCGTATACATTTCAATCTTACACCAAACTGCTGTGTGGAAACTTAATGGAGACACCTTAAATCAACTTTCCACATGATTCTGAGTTGTTTAAAACTGGTTTCATGCCTGTGCTGAGCTAGACAAAAAAGTTATTTTCTCAGGGCACGCAATGCTTTGACATTACCAAGAGTATACATCTCAATTTTACACCAAACTACTGTGTGCAAACCTAATTCAAACACCTTAAATCAACTTCTCACATGATTCTGAGTTGTTTAAAACATGTTTCATGCCTCTGTTGAGCAAGACAAAAAAGTTGTTTTCTCAGGGCATACAATACCTTGACATTACCAATAGTATACATTACAATTTTACACCAAACTACTGTGTGGAAACCTAATGGAAACACCTTAAGTTAACTTTCCACATGATTCTGAGTTCTTAAAAACTGATTTCATGCCTCTGTTGAGCAAGACAAAAAAGTTGTTTTCTCAGGACATGCATGCTTTGACATTACCAATAGTATAGACTTCAATTTTACACCAAACTACTGTGTGCAAACCTAATGTTAACAGTTTAAGTTAACTTTCCACATGATTCTGCGTTGTTTAAAACTGGTTTCATGCCTGTGCTGAGCAAGACAAAAAAGTTATTTTCTCAGGGCATGCAATGCTTTGACATTACCAAGAGTATACATTTCAATTTTACACCAAACTACTGGGTACAAACCTAATGTTAACAGTTTAGGTTAACTTTCCAGATGATTCTGAGTTGTTTAAAACTGGTTTCATGCCTCTGCTGAGCAAGGGAAAAAAGTTATTTTCTCAGGACATGCATGCTTTGACATTACCAATAGTATACACTTCAATTTTACACCAAACTACTGTGTGCAAACCTAATGTTAACACCTTAAGTTTACTTTCAACATGATTCTGAGTTCTTAAAAACTGATTTCATGCCTCTGTTGAGCAAGACAAAAAAGTTGTTTTCTCAGGACATGCATGCTTTGACATTACCAATAGTATACACTTCAATTTAACACCAAACTACTGTGTGCAAACCTAATGTTAACAGTTTAAGTTAACTTTCCACATGATTCTGAGTTGTTTGAAACTGGTTTCATGCCTCTGCTGAGCAAGACAAAAAAGTTATTTTCTCAGGGCATATAATGCTATGACATTTCCAATAGTATACATTTAAATTTTACACCAAACTACTGTGTGTTAACCTAATGCAAACACCTTAAATCTACTTCCCAAATGATTCTGAGTTGTTTAAAACCTGTTTCATGCTTCTGTTGAGCAAGACAAAAAAGTTGTTTTCTCAGGGCAAGCAATGCTTTGACATTACCAATAGTATACATTTCAATGTTACACCAAACTACTGTGTGGAAAGCTAATGGAAACACCTTAAGTTAACTTTCCACATGATTCTGAGTTCTTAAAAACTGATTTCATGCCTCTGTTGAGCAAGACAAAAAAGTTGTTTTCTCAGGACATGCATGCTTTGACATTACCAATAGTATACACTTCAATTTTACACCAAACTACTGTGTGCAAACCTAATGTTAACAGTTTAAGTTAACTTTCCACATGATTATGAGATGTTTAAAACTGGTTTCATGCTTCTGCAGAGCAAGACAAAAAAGTTGTTTTCTCAGGGCATACAACGCTTTGACATTACCAAGCGTATACATTTCAATCTTACACCAAACTGCTGTGTGGAAACCTAATGGAGACACCTTAAATCAACTTTCCACATGATTCTGAGTTGTTTAAAACTGGTTTCATGCCTGTGCTGAGCTAGACAAAAAAGTTATTTTCTCAGGGCACGCAATGCTTTGACATTACCAAGAGTATACATCTCAATTTTACACCAAACTACTGTGTGCAAACCTAATTCAAACACCTTAAATCAACTTCTCACATGATTCTGAGTTGTTTAAAACATGTTTCATGCCTCTGTTGAGCAAGACAAAAAAGTTGTTTTCTCAGGGCATACAATGCCTTGACATTACCAAGCGTATACATTTCAATCTTACACCAAACTACTGTGTGGAAACCTAATGGAAACACCTTAAGTTTACTTTCAACATGATTCTGAGTTCTTAAAAACTGATTTCATGCCTCTGTTGAGCAAGACAAAAAAGTTGTTTTCTCAGGACATGCATGCTTTGTCATTACCAATAGTATACACTTCAATTTTACACCAAACTACTGTGTGCAAACTAATGTTAACAGTTTAAGTTAACTTTCCACATGATTCTGAGTTGTTTAAAACTGGTTTCATGCCTGTGCTGAGCAAGACAAAAAAGTTGTTTTCTCAGGGCAAGCAATGCTTTGACATTACCAATAGTATACATTTCAATGTTACACCAAACTACTGTGTGGAAACCTAATGGAAACACCTTAAGTTAACTTTCCACATGATTCTGAGTTCTTAAAAACTGATTTCATGCCTCTGTTGAGCAAGACAAAAAAGTTGTTTTCCCAGGACATGCATGCTTTGACATTACCAATAGTATACACTTCAATTTTACACCAAACTACTGTGTGCAAACCTAATGTTAACAGTTTAAGTTAACTTTCCACATGATTATGAGATGTTTAAAACTGGTTTCATGCTTCTGCAGAGCAAGACAAAAAAGTTGTTTTCTCAGGGCATACAACGCTTTGACATTACCAAGCGTATACATTTCAATCTTACACCAAACTACTGTCTGGAAACCTAATGGAAACACCTTAAGTTTACTTTCAACATGATTCTGAGTTCTTAAAAACTGATTTCATGCCTCTGTTGAGCAAGACAAAAAAGTTGTTTTCTCAGGACATGCATGCTTTGACATTACCAATAGTATACACTTCAATTTTACACCAAACTACTGTGTGCAAACCTAATGTTAACAGTTTAAGTTAACTTTCCACATGATTATGAGATGTTTAAAACTGGTTTCATGCTTCTGCAGAGCAAGACAAAAAAGTTGTTTTCTCAGGGCATCCAATGCTTTGACATTACCAAGCGTATACATTTCAATCTTACACCAAACTGCTGTGTGGAAACTTAATGGAGACACCTTAAATCAACTTTCCACATGATTCTGAGTTGTTTAAAACTGGTTTCATGCCTGTGCTGAGCTAGACAAAAAAGTTATTTTCTCAGGGCACGCAATGCTTTGACATTACCAAGAGTATACATCTCAATTTTACACCAAACTACTGTGTGCAAACCTAATTCAAACACCTTAAATCAACTTCTCACATGATTCTGAGTTGTTTAAAACATGTTTCATGCCTCTGTTGAGCAAGACAAAAAAGTTGTTTTCTCAGGGCATACAATACCTTGACATTACCAATAGTATACATTTCAATTTTACACCAAACTACTGTGTGGAAACCTAATGGAAACACCTTAAGTTAACTTTCCACATGATTCTGAGTTCTTAAAAACTGATTTCATGCCTCTGTTGAGCAAGACAAAAAAGTTGTTTTCTCAGGACATGCATGCTTTGACATTACCAATAGTATAGACTTCAATTTTACACCAAACTACTGTGTGCAAACCTAATGTTAACAGTTTAAGTTAACTTTCCACATGATTCTGCGTTGTTTAAAACTGGTTTCATGCCTGTGCTGAGCAAGACAAAAAAGTTATTTTCTCAGGGCATGCAATGCTTTGACATTACCAAGAGTATACATTTCAATTTTACACCAAACTACTGGGTACAAACCTAATGTTAACAGTTTAGGTTAACTTTCCAGATGATTCTGAGTTGTTTAAAACTGGTTTCATGCCTCTGCTGAGCAAGGCAAAAAAGTTATTTTCTCAGGACATGCATGCTTTGACATTACCAATAGTATACACTTCAATTTTACACCAAACTACTGTGTGCAAACCTAATGTTAACAGTTTAAGTTAACTTTCCACATGATTATGAGATGTTTAAAACTGGTTTCATGCTTCTGCAGAGCAAGACAAAAAAGTTGTTTTCTCAGGGCATACAACGCTTTGACATTACCAAGCGTATACATTTCAATCTTACACCAAACTACTGTGTGGAAACCTAATGGAAACACCTTAAGTTTACTTTCAACATGATTCTGAGTTCTTAAAAACTGATTTCATGCCTCTGTTGAGCAAGACAAAAAAGTTGTTTTCTCAGGACATGCATGCTTTGACATTACCAATAGTATACACTTCAATTTTACACCAAACTACTGTGTGCAAACCTAATGTTAACAGTTTAAGTTAACTTTCCACATGATTCTGAGTTGTTTAAAACTGGTTTCATGCCTGTGCTGAGCAAGACAAAAAAGTTATTTTCTCAGGGCATGCAATGCTTTGACATTAACAAGAGTATACATTTCAATTTTACACCAAACTACTGGGTGCAAACCTAATGTTAACAGTTTAAGTTAACTTTCCACATGATTCTGAGTTGTTTGAAACTGGTTTCATGCCTCTGCTGAGCAAGACAAAAAAGTTATTTTCTCAGGGCATATAATGCTATGACATTTCCAATAGTATACATTTAAATTTTACACCAAACTACTGTGTGTTAACCTAATGCAAACACCTTAAATCTACTTCCCAAATGATTCTGTGTTGTTTAAAACCTGTTTCATGCTTCTGTTGAGCAAGACAAAAAAGTTGTTTTCTCAGGGCAAGCAATGCTTTGACATTACCAATAGTATACATTTCAATGTTACACCAAACTACTGTGTGGAAAGCTAATGGAAACACCTTAAGTTAACTTTCCACATGATTCTGAGTTCTTAAAAACTGATTTCATGCCTCTGTTGAGCAAGACAAAAAAGTTGTTTTCTCAGGACATGCATGCTTTGACATTACCAATAGTATACACTTCAATTTTACACCAAACTACTGTGTGCAAACCTAATGTTAACAGTTTAAGTTAACTTTCCACATGATTATGAGATGTTTAAAACTGGTTTCATGCTTCTGCAGAGCAAGACAAAAAAGTTGTTTCCTCAGGGCATACAACGCTTTGACATTACCAAGCGTATACATTTCAATCTTACACCAAACTGCTGTGTGGAAACCTAATGGAGACACCTTAAATCAACTTTCCACATGATTCTGAGTTGTTTAAAACTGGTTTCATGCCTGTGCTGAGCTAGACAAAAAAGTTATTTTCTCAGGGCACGCAATGCTTTGACATTACCAAGAGTATACATCTCAATTTTACACCAAACTACTGTGTGCAAACCTAATTCAAACACCTTAAATCAACTTCTCACATGATTCTGAGTTGTTTAAAACATGTTTCATGCCTCTGTTGAGCAAGACAAAAAAGTTGTTTTCTCAGGGCATACAATGCCTTGACATTATCAAGCGTATACATTTCAATCTTACACCAAACTACTGTGTGGAAACCTAATGGAAACACCTTAAGTTTACTTTCAACATGATTCTGAGTTCTTAAAAACTGATTTCATGCCTCTGTTGAGCAAGACAAAAAAGTTGTTTTCTCAGGACATGCATGCTTTGTCATTACCAATAGTATACACTTCAATTTTACACCAAACTACTGTGTGCAAACTAATGTTAACAGTTTAAGTTAACTTTCCACATGATTCTGAGTTGTTTAAAACTGGTTTCATGCCTGTGCTGAGCAAGACAAAAAAGTTATTTTCTCAGGGCATGCAATGCTTTGACATTACCAAGAGTATACATTTCAATTTTACACCAAACTACTGTGTGCAAACCTAATGTTAACAGTTTAAGTTTCTTTCCACATGATTATGAGATGTTTAAAACTGGTTTCATGCTTCTGCAGAGCAAGACAAAAAAGTTGTTTTCTCAGGGCATACAACGCTTTGACATTACCAATAGTATACATTTCAATTTTACACCAAACTACTGGGTGCAAACCTAATGTTAACAGTTTAAGTTAACTTTCCACATGATTCTGAGTTGTTTAAAACTGGTTTCATGCCTCTGCTGAGCAAGACAAAAAAGTTATTTTCTCAGGGCATATAATGCTATGACATTTCCAATAGTATACATTTAAATTTTACACCAAACTACTGTGTGTTAACCTAATGCAAACACCTTAAATCTACTTCCCAAATGATTCTGAGTTGCTTAAAACCCGTTTCATGCTTCTGTTGAGCAAGACAAAAAAGTTGTTTTCTCAGGGCAAGCAATGCTTTGACATTACCAATAGTATACATTTCAATGTTACACCAAACTACTGTGTGGAAACCTAATGCAAACACCTTAAGTTAACTTTCCACATGATTCTGAGTTCTTAAAAACTGATTTCATGCCTCTGTTGAGCAAGACAAAAAAGTTGTTTTCTCAGGACATGCATGCTTTGACATTACCAATAGTATACACTTCAATTTTACTCCAAACTACTGTGTGCAAACCAAATGTTAACAGTTTAAGTTAACTTTCCACATGATTCTGAGTTGTTTAAAACTGGTTTCATGCCTGTGCTGAGCAAGACAAAAAAGTTATTTTCTCAGGGCATGCAATGCTTTGACATTACCAAGAGTATACATTTCAATTTTACACCAAACTACTGGGTGCAAACCTAATGTTAACAGTTTAGGTTAACTTTCCAGATGATTCTGAGTTGTTTAAAACTGGTTTCATGCCTCTGCTGAGCAAGACAAAAAAGTTATTTTCTCAGGACATGCATGCTTTGACATTACCAATAGTATACACTTCAATTTTACACCAAACTACTGTGTGCAAACCTAATGTTAACAGTTTAAGTTAACTTTCCACATGATTCTGAGTTGTTTAAAACTGGTTTCATGCCTGTGCTGAGCAAGACAAAAAAGTTATTTTCTCAGGGCATGCAATGCTTTGACATTAACAAGAGTATACATTTCAATTTTACACCAAACTACTGTGTGCAAACCTAATGTTAACAGTTTAAGTTTCTTTCCACATGATTATGAGATGTTTAAAACTGGTTTCATGCTTCTGCAGAGCAAGACAAAAAAGTTGTTTTCTCAGGGCATACAACGCTTTGACATTACCAATAGTATACATTTCAATTTTACACCAAACTACTGGGTGCAAACCTAATGTTAACAGTTTAAGTTAACTTTCCACATGATTCTGAGTTGTTTAAAACTGGTTTCATGCCTCTGCTGAGCAAGACAAAAAAGTTATTTTCTCAGGGCATATAATGCTATGACATTTCCAATAGTATACATATAAATTTTACACCAAACTACTGTGTGTTAACCTAATGCAAACACATTAAATCTACTTCCCAAATGATTCTGAGTTGTTTAAAACCTGTTTCATGCTTCTGTTGAGCAAGACAAAAAAGTTGTTTTCTCAGGGCAAGCAATGCTTTGACATTACCAATAGTATACATTTCAATGTTACACCAAACTACTGTGTGGAAACCTAATGGAAACACCTTAAGTTAACTTTCCACATGATTCTGAGTTCTTAAAAACTGATTTCATGCCTCTGTTGAGCAAGACAAAAAAGTTGTTTTCTCAGGACATGCATGCTTTGACATTACCAATAGTATACACTTCAATTTTACACCAAACTACTGTGTGCAAACCTAATGTTAACAGTTTAAGTTAACTTTCCACATGATTATGAGATGTTTAAAACTGGTTTCATGCTTCTGCAGAGCAAGACAAAAAAGTTGTTTTCTCAGGGCATACAACGCTTTGACATTACCAAGCGTATACATTTCAATCTTACACCAAACTGCTGTGTGGAAACCTAATGGAGACACCTTAAATCAACTTTCCACATGATTCTGAGTTGTTTAAAACTGGTTTCATGCCTGTGCTGAGCTAGACAAAAAAGTTATTTTCTCAGGGCACGCAATGCTTTGACATTACCAATAGTATACATTTCAATTTTACACCAAACTACTGTGTGGAAACCTAATGGAAACACCTTAAGTTAACTTTCCACATGATTCTGAGTTCTTAAAAACTGATTTCATGCCTCTGTTGAGCAAGACAAAAAAGTTATTTTCTCAGGACATGCATGCTTTGACATTACCAATAGTATACACTTCAATTTTACACCAAACTACTGTGTGCAAACCTAATGTTAACAGTTTAAGTTAACTTTCCACATGATTCTGAGTTGTTTAAAACTGGTTTCATGCCTGTGCTGAGCAAGACAAAAAAGTTATTTTCTCAGGGCATGCAATGCTTTGACATTAACAAGAGTATACATTTCAATTTTACACCAAACTACTGTGTGCAAACCTAATGTTAACAGTTTAAGTTTCTTTCCACATGATTATGAGATGTTTAAAACTGGTTTCATGCTTCTGCAGAGCAAGACAAAAAAGTTGTTTTCTCAGGGCATACAACGCTTTGACATTACCAATAGTATACATTTCAATTTTACACCAAACTACTGGGTGCAAACCTAATGTTAACAGTTTAAGTTAACTTTCCACATGATTCTGAGTTGTTTAAAACTGGTTTCATGCCTCTGCTGAGCAAGACAAAAAAGTTATTTTCTCAGGGCATATAATGCTATGACATTTCCAATAGTATACATATAAATTTTACACCAAACTACTGTGTGTTAACCTAATGCAAACACATTAAATCTACTTCCCAAATGATTCTGAGTTGTTTAAAACCTGTTTCATGCTTCTGTTGAGCAAGACAAAAAAGTTGTTTTCTCAGGGCAAGCAATGCTTTGACATTACCAATAGTATACATTTCAATGTTACACCAAACTACTGTGTGGAAACCTAATGGAAACACCTTAAGTTAACTTTCCACATGATTCTGAGTTCTTAAAAACTGATTTCATGCCTCTGTTGAGCAAGACAAAAAAGTTGTTTTCTCAGGACATGCATGCTTTGACATTACCAATAGTATACACTTCAATTTTACACCAAACTACTGTGTGCAAACCTAATGTTAACAGTTTAAGTTAACTTTCCACATGATTATGAGATGTTTAAAACTGGTTTCATGCTTCTGCAGAGCAAGACAAAAAAGTTGTTTTCTCAGGGCATACAACGCTTTGACATTACCAAGCGTATACATTTCAATCTTACACCAAACTGCTGTGTGGAAACCTAATGGAGACACCTTAAATCAACTTTCCACATGATTCTGAGTTGTTTAAAACTGGTTTCATGCCTGTGCTGAGCTAGACAAAAAAGTTATTTTCTCAGGGCACGCAATGCTTTGACATTACCAATAGTATACATTTCAATTTTACACCAAACTACTGTGTGGAAACCTAATGGAAACACCTTAAGTTAACTTTCCACATGATTCTGAGTTCTTAAAAACTGATTTCATGCCTCTGTTGAGCAAGACAAAAAAGTTGTTTTCTCAGGACATGCATGCTTTGACATTACCAATAGTATAGACTTCAATTTTACACCAAACTACTGTGTGCAAACCTAATGTTAACAGTTTAAGTTAACTTTCCACATGATTCTGAGTTGTTTAAAACTGGTTTCATGCCTGTGCTGAGCAAGACAAAAAAGTTATTTTCTCAGGGCATGCAATGCTTTGACATTACCAAGAGTATACATTTCAATTTTAGACCAAACTACTGGGTGCAAACCTAATGTTAACAGTTTAGGTTAACTTTCCAGATGATTCTGAGTTGTTTAAAACTGGTTTCATGCCTCTGCTGAGCAAGACAAAAAAGTTATTTTCTCAGGACATGCATGCTTTGACATTACCAATAGTATACACTTCAATTTTACACCAAACTACTGTGTGCAAACCTAATGTTAACAGTTTAAGTTAACTTTCCACATGATTATGAGATGTTTAAAACTGGTTTCATGCTTCTGCAGAGCAAGACAAAAAAGTTGTTTTCTCAGGGCATACAACGCTTTGACATTACCAAGCGTATACATTTCAATCTTACACCAAACTACTGTGTGGAAACCTAATGGAAACACCTTAAGTTTACTTTCAACATGATTCTGAGTTCTTAAAAACTGATTTCATGCCTCTGTTGAGCAAGACAAAAAAGTTGTTTTCTCAGGACATGCATGCTTTGTCATTACCAATAGTATACACTTCAATTTTACACCAAACTACTGTGTGCAAACTAATGTTAACAGTTTAAGTTAACTTTCCACATGATTCTGAGTTGTTTAAAACTGGTTTCATGCCTGTGCTGAGCAAGACAAAAAAGTTATTTTCTCAGGGCATGCAATGCTTTGACATTACCAAGAGTATACATTTCAATTTTACACCAAACTACTGTGTGCAAACCTAATGTTAACAGTTTAAGTTTCTTTCCACATGATTATGAGATGTTTAAAACTGGTTTCATGCTTCTGCAGAGCAAGACAAAAAAGTTGTTTTCTCAGGGCATACAACGCTTTGACATTACCAATAGTATACATTTCAATTTTACACCAAACTACTGGGTGCAAACCTAATGTTAACAGTTTAAGTTAACTTTCCACATGATTCTGAGTTGTTTAAAACTGGTTTCATGCCTCTGCTGAGCAAGACAAAAAAGTTATTTTCTCAGGGCATATAATGCTATGACATTTCCAATAGTATACATTTAAATTTTACACCAAACTACTGTGTGTTAACCTAATGCAAACACCTTAAATCTACTTCCCAAATGATTCTGAGTTGCTTAAAACCCGTTTCATGCTTCTGTTGAGCAAGACAAAAAAGTTGTTTTCTCAGGGCAAGCAATGCTTTGACATTACCAATAGTATACATTTCAATGTTACACCAAACTACTGTGTGGAAACCTAATGCAAACACCTTAAGTTAACTTTCCACATGATTCTGAGTTCTTAAAAACTGATTTCATGCCTCTGTTGAGCATGACAAAAAAGTTGTTTTCTCAGGGCATGCAATGCTTTGACATTAACAAGAGTATACATTTCAATTTTACACCAAACTACTGTGTGCAAACCTAATGTTAACAGTTTAAGTTTCTTTCCACATGATTATGAGATGTTTAAAAATGGTTTCATGCTTCTGCGGAGCAAGACAAAAAAGTTGTTTTCTCAGGGCATACAACGCTTTGACATTACCAATAGTATACATTTCAATTTTACACCAAACTACTGGGTGCAAACCTAATGTTAACAGTTTAAGTTAACTTTCCACATGATTCTGAGTTGTTTAAAACTGGTTTCATGCCTCTGCTGAGCAAGACAAAAAAGTTATTTTCTCAGGGCATATAATGCTATGACATTTCCAATAGTATACATTTAAATTTTACACCAAACTACTGTGTGTTAACCTAATGCAAACACCTTAAATCTACTTCCCAAATGATTCTGAGTTGTTTAAAACCTGTTTCATGCTTCTGTTGAGCAAGACAAAAAAGTTGTTTTCTCAGGGCAAGCAATGCTTTGACATTACCAATAGTATACATTTCAATGTTACACCAAACTACTGTGTGGAAACCTAATGGAAACACCTTAAGTTAACTTTCCACATGATTCTGAGTTCTTAAAAACTGATTTCATGCCTCTGTTGAGCAAGACAAAAAAGTTGTTTTCTCAGGACATGCATGCTTTGACATTACCAATAGTATACACTTCAATTTTACACCAAACTACTGTGTGCAAACCTAATGTTAACAGTTTAAGTTAACTTTCCACATGATTATGAGATGTTTAAAACTGGTTTCATGCTTCTGCAGAGCAAGACAAAAAAGTTGTTTTCTCAGGGCATACAACACTTTGACATTACCAAGCGTATACATTTCAATCTTACACCAAACTACTGTGTGGAAACCTAATGGAAACACCTTAAGTTTACTTTCAACATGATTCTGAGTTCTTAAAAACTGATTTCATGCCTCTGTTGAGCAAGACAAAAAAGTTGTTTTCTCAGGACATGCATGCTTTGACATTACCAATAGTATACACTTCAATTTTACACCAAACTACTGTGTGCAAACCTAATGTTAACAGTTTAAGTTAACTTTCCACATGATTCTGAGTTGTTTAAAACTGGTTTCATGCCTGTGCTGAGCAAGACAAAAAAGTTATTTTCTCAGGGCATGCAATGCTTTGACATTAACAAGAGTATACATTTCAATTTTACACCAAACTACTGTGTGCAAACCTAATGTTAACAGTTTAAGTTTCTTTCCACATGATTATGAGATGTTTAAAACTGGTTTCATGCTTCTGCAGAGCAAGACAAAAAAGTTGTTTTCTCAGGGCATACAACGCTTTGACATTACCAATAGTATACATTTCAATTTTACACCAAACTACTGGGTGCAAACCTAATGTTAACAGTTTAAGTTAACTTTCCACATGATTCTGAGTTGTTTAAAACTGGTTTCATGCCTCTGCTGAGCAAGACAAAAAAGTTATTTTCTCAGGGCATATAATGCTATGACATTTCCAATAGTGTACATTTAAATTTTACACCAAACTACTGTGTGTTAACCTAATGCAAACACATTAAATCTACTTCCCAAATGATTCTGAGTTGTTTAAAACCTGTTTCATGCTTCTGTTGAGCAAGACAAAAAAGTTGTTTTCTCAGGGCAAGCAATGCTTTGACATTACCAATAGTATACATTTCAATGTTACACCAAACTACTGTGTGGAAACCTAATGGAAACACCTTAAGTTAACTTTCCACATGATTCTGAGTTCTTAAAAACTGATTTCATGCCTCTGTTGAGCAAGACAAAAAAGTTGTTTTCTCAGGACATGCATGCTTTGACATTACCAATAGTATACACTTCAATTTTACACCAAACTACTGTGTGCAAACCTAATGTTAACAGTTTAAGTTAACTTTCCACATGATTATGAGATGTTTAAAACTGGTTTCATGCTTCTGCAGAGCAAGACAAAAAAGTTGTTTTCTCAGGGCATACAACGCTTTGACATTACCAAGCGTATACATTTCAATCTTACACCAAACTGCTGTGTGGAAACCTAATGGAGACACCTTAAATCAACTTTCCACATGATTCTGAGTTGTTTAAAACTGGTTTCATGCCTGTGCTGAGCTAGACAAAAAAGTTATTTTCTCAGGGCACGCAATGCTTTGACATTACCAAGAGTATACATCTCAATTTTACACCAAACTACTGTGTGCAAACCTAATTCAAACACCTTAAATCAACTTCTCACATGATTCTGAGTTGTTTAAAACATGTTTCATGCCTCTGTTGAGCAAGACAAAAAAGTTGTTTTCTCAGGGCATACAATGCCTTGACATTACCAATAGTATACATTTCAATTTTACACCAAACTACTGTGTGGAAACCTAATGGAAACACCTTAAGTAAACTTTCCACATGATTCTGAGTTCTTAAAAACTGATTTCATGCCTCTGTTGAGCAAGACAAAAAAGTTGTTTTCTCAGGACATGCATGCTTTGACATTACCAATAGTATAGACTTCAATTTTACACCAAACTACTGTGTGCAAACCTAATGTTAACAGTTTAAGTTAACTTTCCACATGATTCTGAGTTGTTTAAAACTGGTTTCATGCCTGTGCTGAGCAAGACAAAAAAGTTATTTTCTCAGGGCATGCAATGCTTTGACATTACCAAGAGTATACATTTCAATTTTACACCAAACTACTGGGTGCAAACCTAATGTTAACAGTTTAGGTTAACTTTCCAGATGATTCTGAGTTGTTTAAAACTGGTTTCATGCCTCTGCTGAGCAAGACAAAAAAGTTATTTTCTCAGGACATGCATGCTTTGACATTACCAATAGTATACACTTCAATTTTACACCAAACTACTGTGTGCAAACCTAATGTTAACAGTTTAAGTTAACTTTCCACATGATTATGAGATGTTTAAAACTGGTTTCATGCTTCTGCAGAGCAAGACAAAAAAGTTGTTTTCTCAGGGCATACAACGCTTTGACATTACCAAGCGTATACATTTCAATCTTACACCAAACTACTGTGTGGAAACCTAATGGAAACACCTTAAGTTTACTTTCAACATGATTCTGAGTTCTTAAAAACTGATTTCATGCCTCTGTTGAGCAAGACAAAAAAGTTGTTTTCTCAGGACATGCATGCTTTGTCATTACCAATAGTATACACTTCAATTTTACACCAAACTACTGTGTGCAAACCTAATGTTAACAGTTTAAGTTAACTTTCCACATGATTCTGAGTTGTTTAAAACTGGTTTCATGCCTGTGCTGAGCAAGACAAAAAAGTTATTTTCTCAGGGCATGCAATGCTTTGACATTACCAAGAGTATACATTTCAATTTTACACCAAACTACTGTGTGCAAACCTAATGTTAACAGTTTAAGTTTCTTTCCACATGATTATGAGATGTTTAAAACTGGTTTCATGCTTCTGCAGAGCAAGACAAAAAAGTTGTTTTCTCAGGGCATACAACGCTTTGACATTACCAATAGTATACATTTCAATTTTACACCAAACTACTGGGTGCAAACCTAATGTTAACAGTTTAAGTTAACTTTCAACATGATTCTGAGTTGTTTAAAACTGGTTTCATGCCTCTGCTGAGCAAGACAAAAAAGTTATTTTCTCAGGGCATATAATGCTATGACATTTCCAATAGTATACATTTAAATTTTACACCAAACTACTGTGTGTTAACCTAATGCAAACACCTTAAATCTACTTCCCAAATGATTCTGAGTTGCTTAAAACCCGTTTCATGCTTCTGTTGAGCAAGACAAAAAAGTTGTTTTCTCAGGGCAAGCAATGCTTTGACATTACCAATAGTATACATTTCAATGTTACACCAAACTACTGTGTGGAAACCTAATGGAAACACCTTAAGTTAACTTTCCACATGATTCTGAGTTCTTAAAAACTGATTTCATGCCTCTGTTGAGCAAGACAAAAAAGTTGTTTTCTCAGGACATGCATGCTTTGACATTACCAATAGTATACACTTCAATTTTACTCCAAACTACTGTGTGCAAACCAAATGTTAACAGTTTAAGTTAACTTTCCACATGATTCTGAGTTGTTTAAAACTGGTTTCATGCCTGTGCTGAGCAAGACAAAAAAGTTATTTTCTCAGGGCATGCAATGCTTTGACATTACCAAGAGTATACATTTCAATTTTACACCAAACTACTGGGTGCAAACCTAATGTTAACAGTTTAGGTTAACTTTCCAGATGATTCTGAGTTGTTTATAACTGGTTTCATGCCTCTGCTGAGCAAGACAAAAAAGTTATTTTCTCAGGACATGCATGCTTTGACATTACCAATAGTATACACTTCAATTTTACACCAAACTACTGTGTGCAAACCTAATGTTAACAGTTTAAGTTAACTTTCCACATGATTATGAGATGTTTAAAACTGGTTTCATGCTTCTGCAGAGCAAGACAAAAAAGTTGTTTTCTCAGGGCATACAACGCTTTGACATTACCAAGCGTATACATTTCAATCTTACACCAAACTACTGTGTGGAAACCTAATGGAAACACCTTAAGTTTACTTTCAACATGATTCTGAGTTCTTAAAAACTGATTTCATGCCTCTGTTGAGCAAGACAAAAAAGTTGTTTTCTCAGGACATGCATGCTTTGACATTACCAATAGTATACACTTCAATTTTACACCAAACTACTGTGTGCAAACCTAATGTTAACAGTTTAAGTTAACTTTCCACATGATTCTGAGTTGTTTAAAACTGGTTTCATGCCTGTGCTGAGCAAGACAAAAAAGTTATTTTCTCAGGGCATGCAATGCTTTGACATTAACAAGAGTATACATTTCAATTTTACACCAAACTACTGTGTGCAAACCTAATGTTAACAGTTTAAGTTTCTTTCCACATGATTATGAGATGTTTAAAACTGGTTTCATGCTTCTGCAGAGCAAGACAAAAAAGTTGTTTTCTCAGGGCATACAACGCTTTGACATTACCAATAGTATACATTTCAATTTTACACCAAACTACTGGGTGCAAACCTAATGTTAACAGTTTAAGTTAACTTTCCACATGATTCTGAGTTGTTTAAAACTGGTTTCATGCCTCTGCTGAGCAAGACAAAAAAGTTATTTTCTCAGGGCATATAATGCTATGACATTTCCAATAGTATACATTTAAATTTTACACCAAACTACTGTGTGTTAACCTAATGCAAACACCTTAAATCTACTTCCCAAATGATTCTGAGTTGTTTAAAACCTGTTTCATGCTTCTGTTGAGCAAGACAAAAAAGTTGTTTTCTCAGGGCAAGCAATGCTTTGACATTACCAATAGTATACATTTCAATGTTACACCAAACTACTGTGTGGAAACCTAATGGAAACACCTTAAGTTAACTTTCCACATGATTCTGAGTTCTTAAAAACTGATTTCATGCCTCTGTTGAGCAAGACAAAAAAGTTGTTTTCTCAGGACATGCATGCTTTGACATTACCAATAGTATACACTTCAATTTTACACCAAACTACTGTGTGCAAACCTAATGTTAACATTTAAGTTATCTTTCCACATGATTATGAGATGTTTAAAACTGGTTTCATGCTTCTGCAGAGCAAGACAAAAAAGTTGTTTTCTCAGGGCATACAACACTTTGACATTACCAAGCGTATACATTTCAATCTTACACCAAACTACTGTGTGGAAACCTAATGGAAACACCTTAAGTTTACTTTCAACATGATTCTGAGTTCTTAAAAACTGATTTCATGCCTCTGTTGAGCAAGACAAACAAGTTGTTTTCTCAGGACATGCATGCTTTGACATTACCAATAGTATACACTTCAATTTTACACCAAACTACTGTGTGCAAACCTAATGTTAACAGTTTAAGTTAACTTTCCACATGATTCTGAGTTGTTTAAAACTGGTTTCATGCCTGTGCTGAGCAAGACAAAAAAGTTATTTTCTCAGGGCATGCAATGCTTTGACATTAACAAGAGTATACATTTCAATTTTACACCAAACTACTGTGTGCAAACCTAATGTTAACAGTTTAAGTTTCTTTCCACATGATTATGAGATGTTTAAAACTGGTTTCATGCTTCTGCAGAGCAAGACAAAAAAGTTGTTTTCTCAGGGCATACAACGCTTTGACATTACCAATAGTATACATTTCAATTTTACACCAAACTACTGGGTGCAAACCTAATGTTAACAGTTTAAGTTAACTTTCCACATGATTCTGAGTTGTTTAAAACTGGTTTCATGCCTCTGCTGAGCAAGACAAAAAAGTTATTTTCTCAGGGCATATAATGCTATGACATTTCCAATAGTATACATTTAAATTTTACACCAAACTACTGTGTGTTAACCTAATGCAAACACCTTAAATCTACTTCCCAAATGATTCTGAGTTGTTTAAAACCTGTTTCATGCTTCTGTTGAGCAAGACAAAAAAGTTGTTTTCTCAGGGCAAGCAATGCTTTGACATTACCAATAGTATACATTTCAATGTTACACCAAACTACTGTGTGGAAACCTAATGGAAACACCTTAAGTTAACTTTCCACATGATTCTGAGTTCTTAAAAACTGATTTCATGCCTCTGTTGAGCAAGACAAAAAAGTTGTTTTCTCAGGACATGCATGCTTTGACATTACCAATAGTATACACTTCAATTTTACACCAAACTACTGTGTGCAAACCTAATGTTAACAGTTTAAGTTAACTTTCCACATGATTATGAGATGTTTAAAACTGGTTTCATGCTTCTGCAGAGCAAGACAAAAAAGTTGTTTTCTCAGGGCATACAACGCTTTGACATTACCAAGCGTATACATTTCAATCTTACACCAAACTGCTGTGTGGAAACCTAATGGAGACACCTTAAATCAACTTTCCACATGATTCTGAGTTGTTTAAAACTGGTTTCATGCCTGTGCTGAGCTAGACAAAAAAGTTATTTTCTCAGGGCACGCAATGCTTTGACATTACCAAGAGTATACATCTCAATTTTACACCAAACTACTGTGTGCAAACCTAATTCAAACACCTTAAATCAACTTCTCACATGATTCTGAGTTGTTTAAAACATGTTTCATGCCTCTGTTGAGCAAGACAAAAAAGTTGTTTTCTCAGGGCATACAATGCCTTGACATTACCAATAGTATACATTTCAATTTTACACCAAACTACTGTGTGGAAACCTAATGGAAACACCTTAAGTAAACTTTCCACATGATTCTGAGTTCTTAAAAACTGATTTCATGCCTCTGTTGAGCAAGACAAAAAAGTTGTTTTCTCAGGACATGCATGCTTTGACATTACCAATATTATACACTTCAATTTTACACCAAACTACTGTGTGCAAACCTAATGTTAACAGTTTAAGTTAACTTTCCACATGATTCTGAGTTGTTTAAAACTGGTTTCATGCCTGTGCTGAGCAAGACAAAAAAGTTATTTTCTCAGGGCATGCAATGCTTTGACATTACCAAGAGTATACATTTCAATTTTACACCAAACTACTGTGTGCAAACCTAATGTTAACAGTTTAAGTTTCTTTCCACATGATTATGAGATGTTTAAAACTGGTTTCATGCTTCTGCAGAGCAAGACAAAAAAGTTGTTTTCTCAGGGCATACAACGCTTTGACATAACCAATAGTATACATTTCAATTTTACACCAAACTACTGGGTGCAAACCTAATGTTAACAGTTTAAGTTAACTTTCAACATGATTCTGAGTTGTTTAAAACTGGTTTCATGCCTCTGCTGAGCAAGACAAAAAAGTTATTTTCTCAGGGCATATAATGCTATGACATTTCCAATAGTATACATTTAAATTTTACACCAAACTACTGTGTGTTAACCTAATGCAAACACCTTAAATCTACTTCCCAAATGATTCTGAGTTGCTTAAAACCCGTTTCATGCTTCTGTTGAGCAAGACAAAAAAGTTGTTTTCTCAGGGCAAGCAATGCTTTGACATTACCAATAGTATACATTTCAATGTTACACCAAACTACTGTGTGGAAACCTAATGGAAACACCTTAAGTTAACTTTCCACATGATTCTGAGTTCTTAAAAACTGATTTCATGCCTCTGTTGAGCAAGACAAAAAAGTTGTTTTCTCAGGACATGCATGCTTTGACATTACCAATAGTATACACTTCAATTTTACTCCAAACTACTGTGTGCAAACCAAATGTTAACAGTTTAAGTTAACTTTCCACATGATTCTGAGTTGTTTAAAACTGGTTTCATGCCTGTGCTGAGCAAGACAAAAAAGTTATTTTCTCAGGGCATGCAATGCTTTGACATTACCAAGAGTATATATTTCAATTTTACACCAAACTACTGGGTGCAAACCTAATGTTAACAGTTTAGGTTAACTTTCCAGATGATTCTGAGTTGTTTAAAACTGGTTTCATGCCTCTGCTGAGCAAGACAAAAAAGTTATTTTCTCAGGACATGCATGCTTTGACATTACCAATAGTATACACTTCAATTTTACACCAAACTACTGTGTGCAAAC
This sequence comes from Mobula birostris, assembly GCF_030028105.1. Classification (NCBI taxonomy): domain Eukaryota; kingdom Metazoa; phylum Chordata; class Chondrichthyes; order Myliobatiformes; family Myliobatidae; genus Mobula; species Mobula birostris. Next base: position 143,199,441 of record NC_092372.1, on the reverse strand, counting down.
CTAATGTTAACAGTTTAAGTTAACTTTCCACATGATTATGAGATGTTTAAAACTGGTTTCATGCTTCTGCAGAGCAAGACAAAAAAGTTGTTTTCTCAGGGCGTACAACGCTTTGACATTACCAAGCGTATACATTTCAATCTTACACCAAACTACTGTGTGGAAACCTAATGGAAACACCTTAAGTTTACTTTCAACATGATTCTGAGTTCTTAAAAACTGATTTCATGCCTCTGTTGAGCAAGACAAAAAAGTTGATTTCTCAGGACATGCATGCTTTGACATTACCAATAGTATACACTTCAATTTTACACCAAACTACTGTGTGCAAACCTAATGTTAACAGTTTAAGTTAACTTTCCACATGATTCTGAGTTGTTTAAAACTGGTTTCATGCCTGTGCTGAGCAAGACAAAAAAGTTATTTTCTCAGGGCATGCAATGCTTTGACATTAACAAGAGTATACATTTCAATTTTACACCAAACTACTGTGTGCAAACCTAATGTTAACAGTTTAAGTTTCTTTCCACATGATTATGAGATGTTTAAAACTGGTTTCATGCTTCTGCAGAGCAAGACAAAAAAGTTGTTTTCTCAGGGCATACAACGCTTTGACATTACCAATAGTATACATTTCAATTTTACACCAAACTACTGGGTGCAAACCTAATGTTAACAGTTTAAGTTAACTTTCCACATGATTCTGAGTTGTTTAAAACTGGTTTCATGCCTCTGCTGAGCAAGACAAAAAAGTTATTTTCTCAGGGCATATAATGCTATGACATTTCCAATAGTATACATTTAAATTTTACACCAAACTACTGTGTGTTAACCTAATGCAAACACCTTAAATCTACTTCCCAAATGATTCTGAGTTGTTTAAAACCTGTTTCATGCTTCTGTTGAGCAAGACAAAAAAGTTGTTTTCTCAGGGCAAGCAATGCTTTGACATTACCAATAGTATACATTTCAATGTTACACCAAACTACTGTGTGGAAACCTAATGGAAACACCTTAAGTTAACTTTCCACATGATTCTGAGTTCTTAAAAACTGATTTCATGCCTCTGTTGAGAAAGACAAAAAAGTTGTTTTCTCAGGACATGCATGCTTTGACATTACCAATATTATACACTTCAATTTTACACCAAACTACTGTGTGCAAACCTAATGTTAACAGTTTAAGTTAACTTTCCACATGATTATGAGATGTTTAAAACTGGTTTCATGCTTCTGCAGAGCAAGACAAAAAAGTTGTTTTCTCAGGGCATACAACACTTTGACATTACCAAGCGTATACATTTCAATCTTACACCAAACTACTGTGTGGAAACCTAATGGAAACACCTTAAGTTTACTTTCAACATGATTCTGAGTTCTTAAAAACTGATTTCATGCCTCTGTTGAGAAAGACAAACAAGTTGTTTTCTCAGGACATGCATGCTTTGACATTACCAATAGTATACACTTCAATTTTACACCAAACTACTGTGTGCAAACCTAATGTTAACAGTTTAAGTTAACTTTCCACATGATTCTGAGTTGTTTAAAACTGGTTTCATGCCTGTGCTGAGCAAGACAAAAAAGTTATTTTCTCAGGGCATGCAATGCTTTGACATTAACAAGAGTATACATTTCAATTTTACACCAAACTACTGTGTGCAAACCTAATGTTAACAGTTTAAGTTTCTTTCGACATGATTATGAGATGTTTAAAACTGGTTTCATGCTTCTGCAGAGCAAGACAAAAAAGTTGTTTTCTCAGGGCATACAACGCTTTGACATTACCAATAGTATACATTTCAATTTTACACCAAACTACTGGGTGCAAACCTAATGTTAACAGTTTAAGTTAACTTTCCACATGATTCTGAGTTGTTTAAAACTGGTTTCATGCCTCTGCTGAGCAAGACAAAAAAGTTATTTTCTCAGGGCATATAATGCTATGACATTTCCAATAGTATACATTTAAATTTTACACCAAACTACTGTGTGTTAACCTAATGCAAACACCTTAAATCTACTTCCCAAATGATTCTGAGTTGTTTAAAACCTGTTTCATGCTTCTGTTGAGCAAGACAAAAAAGTTGTTTTCTCAGGGCAAGCAATGCTTTGACATTACCAATAGTATACATTTCAATGTTACACCAAACTACTGTGTGGAAACCTAATGGAAACACCTTAAGTTAACTTTCCAGATGATTCTGAGTTGTTTAAAACTGGTTTCATGCCTCTGCTGAGCAAGACAAAAAAGTTATTTTCTCAGGACATGCATGCTTTGACATTACCAATAGTATACACTTCAATTTTACACCAAACTACTGTGTGCAAACCTAATGTTAACAGTTTAAGTTAACTTTCCACATGATTATGAGATGTTTAAAACTGGTTTCATGCTTCTGCAGAGCAAGACAAAAAAGTTGTTTTCTCAGGGCATACAACGCTTTGACATTACCAAGCGTATACATTTCAATCTTACACCAAACTACTGTGTGGAAACCTAATGGAAACACCTTAAGTTTACTTTCAACATGATTCTGAGTTCTTAAAAACTGATTTCATGCCTCTGTTGAGCAAGACAAAAAAGTTGTTTTCTCAGGACATGCATGCTTTGTCATTACCAATAGTATACACTTCAATTTTACACCAAACTACTGTGTGCAAACCTAACGTTAACAGTTTAAGTTAACTTTCCACATGATTCTGAGTTGTTTAAAACTGGTTTCATGCCTGTGCTGAGCAAGACAAAAAAGTTATTTTCTCAGGGCATGCAATGCTTTGACATTACCAAGAGTATACATTTCAATTTTACACCAAACTACTGTGTGCAAACCTAATGTTAACAGTTTAAGTTTCTTTCCACATGATTATGAGATGTTTAAAACTGGTTTCATGCTTCTGCAGAGCAAGACAAAAAAGTTGTTTTCTCAGGGCATACAACGCTTTGACATAACCAATAGTATACATTTCAATTTTACACCAAACTACTGGGTGCAAACCTAATGTTAACAGTTTAAGTTAACTTTCCACATGATTCTGAGTTGTTTAAAACTGGTTTCATGCCTCTGCTGAGCAAGACAAAAAAGTTATTTTCTCAGGGCATATAATGCTATGACATTCCCAATAGTATACATTTAAATTTTACACCAAACTACTGTGTGTTAACCTAATGCAAAAACCTTAAATCTACTTCCCAAATGATTCTGAGTTGCTTAAAACCTGTTTCATGCTTCTGTTGAGCAAGACAAAAAAGTTGTTTTCTCAGGGCAAGCAATGCTTTGACATTACCAATAGTATACATTTCAATGTTACACCAAACTACTGTGTGGAAACCTAATGGAAACACCTTAAGTTAACTTTCCACATGATTCTGAGTTCTTAAAAACTGATTTCATGCCTCTGTTGAGCAAGACAAAAAAGTTGTTTTCTCAGGACATGCATGCTTTGACATTACCAATAGTATACACTTCAATTTTACTCCAAACTACTGTGTGCAAACCTAATGTTAACAGTTTAAGTTAACTTTCCACATGATTCTGAGTTGTTTAAAACTGGTTTCATGCCTGTGCTGAGCAAGACAAAAAAGTTATTTTCTCAGGGCATGCAATGCTTTGACATTACCAAGAGTATACATTTCAATTTTACACCAAACTACTGGGTGCAAACCTAATGTTAACAGTTTAGGTTAACTTTCCAGATGATTCTGAGTTGTTTAAAACTGGTTTCATGCCTCTGCTGAGCAAGACAAAAAAGTTATTTTCTCAGGACATGCATGCTTTGACATTACCAATAGTATACACTTCAATTTTACACCAAACTACTGTGTGCAAACCTAATGTTAACAGTTTAAGTTAACTTTCCACATGATTATGAGATGTTTAAAACTGGTTTCATGCTTCTGCAGAGCAAGACAAAAAAGTTGTTTTCTCAGGGCATACAACGCTTTGACATTACCAAGCGTATACATTTCAATCTTACACCAAACTACTGTGTGGAAACCTAATGGAAACACCTTAAGTTTACTTTCAACATGATTCTGAGTTCTTAAAAACTGATTTCATGCCTCTGTTGAGCAAGACAAAAAAGTTGTTTTCTCAGGACATGCATGCTTTGACATTACCAATAGTATACACTTCAATTTTACACCAAACTACTGTGTGCAAACCTAATGTTAACAGTTTAAGTTAACTTTCCACATGATTCTGAGTTGTTTAAAACTGGTTTCATGCCTGTGCTGAGCAAGACAAAAAAGTTATTTTCTCAGGGCATGCAATGCTTTGACATTAACAAGAGTATACATTTCAATTTTACACCAAACTACTGTGTGCAAACCTAATGTTAACAGTTTAAGTTTCTTTCCACATGATTATGAGATGTTTAAAACTGGTTTCATGCTTCTGCGGAGCAAGACAAAAAAGTTGTTTTCTCAGGGCATACAACGCTTTGACATTACCAATAGTATACATTTCAATTTTATACCAAACTACTGGGTGCAAACCTAATGTTAACAGTTTAAGTTAACTTTCCACATGATTCTGAGTTGTTTAAAACTGGTTTCCTGCCTCTGCTGAGCAAGACAAAAAAGTTATTTTCTCAGGGCATATAATGCTATGACATTTCCAATAGTATACATTTAAATTTTACACCAAACTACTGTGTGTTAACCTAATGCAAACACCTTAAATCTACTTCCCAAATGATTCTGAGTTGTTTAAAACCTGTTTCATGCTTCTGTTGAGCAAGACAAAAAAGTTGTTTTCTCAGGGCAAGCAATGCTTTGACATTACCAATAGTATACATTTCAATGTTACACCAAACTACTGTGTGGAAACCTAATGGAAACACCTTAAGTTAACTTTCCACATGATTCTGAGTTCTTAAAAACTGATTTCATGCCTCTGTTGAGCAAGACAAAAAAGTTGTTTTCTCAGGACATGCATGCTTTGACATTACCAATAGTATAGACTTCAATTTTACACCAAACTACTGTGTGCAAACCTAATGTTAACAGTTTAAGTTAACTTTCCACATGATTATGAGATGTTTAAAACTGGTTTCATGCTTCTGCAGAGCAAGACAAAAAAGTTGTTTTCTCAGGGCATACAACGCTTTGACATTACCAAGCGTATACATTTCAATCTTACACCAAACTGCTGTGTGGAAACCTAATGGAGACACCTTAAATCAACTTTCCACATGATTCTGAGTTGTTTAAAACTGGTTTCATGCCTGTGCTGAGCTAGACCAAAAAGTTATATTCTCAGGGCACGCAATGCTTTGACAATACCAAGAGTATACATCTCAATTTTACACCAAACTACTGTGTGCAAACCTAATTCAAACACCTTAAATCAACTTCTCACATGATTCTGAGTTGTTTAAAACATGTTTCATGCCTCTGTTGAGCAAGACAAAAAAGTTGTTTTCTCAGGGCATACAATGCCTTGACATTACCAATAGTATACATTTCAATTTTACACCAAACTACTGTGTGGAAACCTAATGGAAACACCTTAAGTTAACTTTCCACATGATTCTGAGTTCTTAAAAACTGATTTCATGCCTCTGTTGAGCAAGACAAAAAAGTTGTTTTCTCAGGACATGCATGCTTTGACATTACCAATAGTATAGACTTCAATTTTACACCAAACTACTGTGTGCAAACCTAATGTTAACAGTTTAAGTTAACTTTCCACATGATTCTGAGTTGTTTAAAACTGGTTTCATGCCTGTGCTGAGCAAGACAAAAAAGTTATTTTCTCAGGGCATGCAATGCTTTGACATTACCAAGAGTATACATTTCAATTTTACACCAAACTACTGGGTGCAAACCTAATGTTAACAGTTTAGGTTAACTTTCCAGATGATTCTGAGTTGTTTAAAACTGGTTTCATGCCTCTGCTGAGCAAGACAAAAAAGTTATTTTCTCAGGACATGCATGCTTTGACATTACCAATAGTATACACTTCAATTTTACACCAAACTACTGTGTGCAAACCTAATGTTAACAGTTTAAGTTAACTTTCCACATGATTATGAGATGTTTAAAACTGGTTTCATGCTTCTGCAGAGCAAGACAAAAAAGTTGTTTTCTCAGGGCATACAACGCTTTGACATTACCAAGCGTATACATTTCAATCTTACACCAAACTACTGTGTGGAAACCTAATGGAAACACCTTAAGTTTACTTTCAACATGATTCTGAGTTCTTAAAAACTGATTTCATGCCTCTGTTGAGCAAGACAAAAAAGTTGTTTTCTCAGGACATGCATGCTTTGACATTACCAATAGTATACACTTCAATTTTACACCAAACTACTGTGTGCAAACCTAATGTTAACAGTTTAAGTTAACTTTCCACATGATTCTGAGTTGTTTAAAACTGGTTTCATGCCTGTGCTGAGCAAGACAAAAAAGTTATTTTCTCAGGGCATGCAATGCTTTGACATTAACAAGAGTATACATTTCAATTTTACACCAAACTACTGTGTGCAAACCTAATGTTAACAGTTTAAGTTTCTTTCCACATGATTATGAGATGTTTAAAACTGGTTTCATGCTTCTGCGGAGCAAGACAAAAAAGTTGTTTTCTCAGGGCATACAACGCTTTGACATTACCAATAGTATACATTTCAATTTTATACCAAACTACTGGGTGCAAACCTAATGTTAACAGTTTAAGTTAACTTTCCACATGATTCTGAGTTGTTTAAAACTGGTTTCCTGCCTCTGCTGAGCAAGACAAAAAAGTTATTTTCTCAGGGCATATAATGCTATGACATTTCCAATAGTATACATTTAAATTTTACACCAAACTACTGTGTGTTAACCTAATGCAAACACCTTAAATCTACTTCCCAAATGATTCTGAGTTGTTTAAAACCTGTTTCATGCTTCTGTTGAGCAAGACAAAAAAGTTGTTTTCTCAGGGCAAGCAATGCTTTGACATTACCAATAGTATACATTTCAATGTTACACCAAACTACTGTGTGGAAACCTAATGGAAACACCTTAAGTTAACTTTCCACATGATTCTGAGTTCTTAAAAACTGATTTCATGCCTCTGTTGAGCAAGACAAAAAAGTTGTTTTCTCAGGACATGCATGCTTTGACATTACCAATAGTATACACTTCAATTTTACACCAAACTACTGTGTGCAAACCTAATGTTAACAGTTTAAGTTAACTTTCCACATGATTATGAGATGTTTAAAACTGGTTTCATGCTTCTGCAGAGCAAGACAAAAAAGTTGTTTTCTCAGGGCATACAACGCTTTGACATTACCAAGCGTATACATTTCAATCTTACACCAAACTGCTGTGTGGAAACCTAATGGAGACACCTTAAATCAACTTTCCACATGATTCTGAGTTGTTTAAAACTGGTTTCATGCCTGTGCTGAGCTAGACCAAAAAGTTATATTCTCAGGGCACGCAATGCTTTGACATTACCAAGAGTATACATCTCAATTTTACACCAAACTACTGTGTGCAAACCTAATTCAAACACCTTAAATCAACTTCTCACATGATTCTGAGTTGTTTAAAACATGTTTCATGCCTCTGTTGAGCAAGACAAAAAAGTTGTTTTCTCAGGGCATACAATGCCTTGACATTACCAATAGTATACATTTCAATTTTACACCAAACTACTGTGTGGAAACCTAATGGAAACACCTTAAGTTAACTTTCCACATGATTCTGAGTTCTTAAAAACTGATTTCATGCCTCTGTTGAGCAAGACAAAAAAGTTGTTTTCTCAGGACATGCATGCTTTGACATTACCAATAGTATAGACTTCAATTTTACACCAAACTACTGTGTGCAAACCTAATGTTAACAGTTTAAGTTAACTTTCCACATGATTCTGAGTTGTTTAAAACTGGTTTCATGCCTGTGCTGAGCAAGACAAAAAAGTTATTTTCTCAGGGCATGCAATGCTTTGACATTACCAAGAGTATACATTTCAATTTTACACCAAACTACTGGGTGCAAACCTAATGTTAACAGTTTAGGTTAACTTTCCAGATGATTCTGAGTTGTTTAAAACTGGTTTCATGCCTCTGCTGAGCAAGACAAAAAAGTTATTTTCTCAGGACATGCATGCTTTGACATTACCAATAGTATACACTTCAATTTTACACCAAACTACTGTGTGCAAACCTAATGTTAACAGTTTAAGTTAACTTTCCACATGATTATGAGATGTTTAAAACTGGTTTCATGCTTCTGCAGAGCAAGACAAAAAAGTTGTTTTCTCAGGGCATACAACGCTTTGACATTACCAAGCGTATACATTTCAATCTTACACCAAACTACTGTGTGGAAACCTAATGGAAACACCTTAAGCTTACTTTCAACATGATTCTGAGTTCTTAAAAACTGATTTCATGCCTCTGTTGAGCAAGACAAAAAAGTTGTTTTCTCAGGACATGCATGCTTTGTCATTACCAATAGTATACACTTCAATTTTACACCAAACTACTGTGTGCAAACCTAATGTTAACAGTTTAAGTTAACTTTCCACATGATTCTGAGTTGTTTAAAACAGGTTTCATGCCTGTGCTGAGCAAGACAAAAAAGTTATTTTCTCAGGGCATGCAATGCTTTGACATTACCAAGAGTATACATTTCAATTTTACACCAAACTACTGTGTGCAAACCTAATGTTAACAGTTTAAGTTTCTTTCCACATGATTATGAGATGTTTAAAACTGGTTTCATGCTTCTGCAGAGCAAGACAAAAAAGTTGTTTTCTCAGGGCATACAACGCTTTGACATAACCAATAGTATACATTTCAATTTTACACCAAACTACTGGGTGCAAACCTAATGTTAACAGTTTAAGTTAACTTTCCACATGATTCTGAGTTGTTTAAAACTGGTTTCATGCCTCTGCTGAGCAAGACAAAAAAGTTATTTTCTCAGGGCATATAATGCTATGACATTTCCAATAGTATACATTTAAATTTTACACCAAACTGCTGTGTGTTAACCTAATGCAAACACCTTAAATCTACTTCCCAAATGATTCTGAGTTGCTTAAAACCTGTTTCATGCTTCTGTTGAGCAAGACAAAAAAGTTGTTTTCTCAGGGCAAGCAATGCTTTGACATTACCAATAGTATACATTTCAATGTTACACCAAACTACTGTGTGGAAACCTAATGGAAACACCTTAAGTTAACTTTCCACATGTTTCTGAGTTCTTAAAAACTGATTTCATGCCTCTGTTGAGCAAGACAAAAAAGTTGTTTTCTCAGGACATGCATGCTTTGACATTACCAATAGTATACACTTCAATTTTACTCCAAACTACTGTGTGCAAACCTAATGTTAACAGTTTAAGTTAACTTTCCACATGATTCTGAGTTGTTTAAAACTGGTTTCATGCCTGTGCTGAGCAAGACAAAAAAGTTATTTTCTCAGGGCATGCAATGCTTTGACATTACCAAGAGTATACATTTCAATTTTACACCAAACTACTGGGTGCAAACCTAATGTTAACAGTTTAGGTTAACTTTCCAGATGATTCTGAGTTGTTTAAAACTGGTTTCATGCCTCTGCTGAGCAAGACAAAAAAGTTATTTTCTCAGGACATGCATGCTTTGACATTACCAATAGTATACACTTCAATTTTACACCAAACTACTGTGTGCAAACCTAATGTTAACAGTTTAAGTTAACTTTCCACATGATTATGAGATGTTTAAAACTGGTTTCATGCTTCTGCAGAGCAAGACAAAAAAGTTGTTTTCTCAGGGCATACAACGCTTTGACATTACCAAGCGTATACATTTCAATCTTACACCAAACTACTGTGTGGAAACCTAATGGAAACACCTTAAGTTTACTTTCAACATGATTCTGAGTTCTTAAAAACTGATTTCATGCCTCTGTTGAGCAAGACAAAAAAGTTGTTTTCTCAGGACATGCATGCTATGACATTTCCAATAGTATACATTTAAATTTTACACCAAACTACTGTGTGTTAACCTAATGCAAACACCTTAAATCTACTTCCCAAATGATTCTGAGTTGTTTAAAACCTGTTTCATGCTTCTGTTGAGCAAGACAAAAAAGTTGTTTTCTCAGGGCAAGCAATGCTTTGACATTACCAATAGTATACATTTCAATGTTACACCAAACTACTGTGTGGAAACCTAATGGAAACACCTTAAGTTAACTTTCCACATGATTCTGAGTTCTTAAAAACTGATTTCATGCCTCTGTTGAGCAAGACAAAAAAGTTGTTTTCTCAGGACATGCATGCTTTGACATTACCAATAGTATACACTTCAATTTTACACCAAACTACTGTGTGCAAACCTAATGTTAACAGTTTAAGTTAACTTTCCACATGATTATGAGATGTTTAAAACTGGTTTCATGCTTCTGCAGAGCAAGACAAAAAAGTTGTTTTCTCTGGGCATACAACGCTTTGACATTACCAAGCGTATACATTTCAATCTTACACCAAACTGCTGTGTGGAAACCTAATGGAGACACCTTAAATCAACTTTCCACATGATTCTGAGTTGTTTAAAACTGGTTTCATGCCTGTGCTGAGCTAGACAAAAAAGTTATTTTCTCAGGGCACGCAATGCTTTGACATTACCAAGAGTATACATCTCAATTTTACACCAAACTACTGTGTGCAAACCTAATTCAAACACCTTAAATCAACTTCTGACATGATTCTGAGTTGTTTAAAACAAGTTTCATGCCTCTGTTGAGCAAGACAAAAAAGTTGTTTTCTCAGGGCATACAATGCCTTGACATTACCAATAGTATACATTTCAATTTTACACCAAACTACTGTGTGGAAACCTAATGGAAACACCTTAAGTTAACTTTCCACATGATTCTGAGTTCTTAAAAACTGATTTCATGCCTCTGTTGAGCAAGACAAAAAAGTTGTTTTCTCAGGACATGCATGCTTTGACATTACCAATAGTATAGACTTCAATTTTACACCAAACTACTGTGTGCAAACCTAATGTTAACAGTTTAAGTTAACTTTCCACATGATTCTGAGTTGTTTAAAACTGGTTTCATGCCTGTGCTGAGCAAGACAAAAAAGTTATTTTCTCAGGGCATGCAATGCTTTCACATTACCAAGAGTATACATTTCAATTTTACACCAAACTACTGGGTGCAAACCTAATGTTAACAGTTTAGGTTAACTTTCCAGATGATTCTGAGTTGTTTAAAACTGGTTTCATGCCTCTGCTGAGCAAGACAAAAAAGTTATTTTCTCAGGACATGCATGCTTTGACATTACCAATAGTATACACTTCAATTTTACACCAAACTACTGTGTGCAAACCTAATGTTAACAGTTTAAGTTAACTTTCCACATGATTATGAGATGTTTAAAACTGGTTTCATGCTTCTGCAGAGCAAGACAAAAAAGTTGTTTTCTCAGGGCATACAACGCTTTGACATTACCAAGCGTATACATTTCAATCTTACACCAAACTACAGTGTGGAAACCTAATGGAAACACCTTAAGTTTACTTTCAACATGATTCTGAGTTCTTAAAAACTGATTTCATGCCTCTGTTGAGCAAGACAAAAAAGTTGTTTTCTCAGGACATGCATGCTTTGTCATTACCAATAGTATACACTTCAATTTTACACCAAACTACTGTGTGCAAACCTAATGTTAACAGTTTAAGTTAACTTTCCACATGATTCTGAGTTGTTTAAAACTGGTTTCATGCCTGTGCTGAGCAAGACAAAAAAGTTATTTTCTCAGGGCATGCAATGCTTTGACATTACCAAGAGTATACATTTCAATTTTACACCAAACTACTGTGTGCAAACCTAATGTTAACAGTTTAGGTTAACTTTCCAGATGATTCTGGGTTGTTTAAAACTGGTTTCATGCCTCTGCTGAGCAAGACAAAAAAGTTATTTTCTCAGGACATGCATGCTTTGACATTACCAATAGTATACACTTCAATTTTACACCAAACTACTGTGTGCAAACCTAATGTTAACAGTTTAAGTTAACTTTCCACATGATTATGAGATGTTTAAAACTGGTTTCATGCTTCTGCAGAGCAAGACAAAAAAGTTGTTTTCTCAGGGCATACAACGCTTTGACATTACCAAGCGTATACATTTCAATCTTACACCAAACTACTGTGTGGAAACCTAATGGAAACACCTTAAGTTTACTTTCAACATGATTCTGAGTTCTTAAAAACTGATTTCATGCCTCTGTTGAGCAAGACAAAAAAGTTGTTTTCTCAGGACATGCATGCTTTGACATTACCAATAGTATACACTTCAATTTTACACCAAACTACTGTGTGCAAACCTAATGTTAACAGTTTAAGTTAACTTTCCACATGATTCTGAGTTGTTTAAAACTGGTTTCATGCCTGTGCTGAGCAAGACAAAAAAGTTATTTTCTCAGGGCATGCAATGCTTTGACATTAACAAGAGTATACATTTCAATTTTACACCAAACTACTGTGTGCAAACCTAATGTTAACAGTTTAAGTTTCTTTCCACATGATTATGAGATGTTTAAAACTGGTTTCATGCTTCTGCGGAGCAAGACAAAAAAGTTGTTTTCTCAGGGCATACAACGCTTTGACATTACCAATAGTATACATTTCAATTTTACACCAAACTACTGGGTGCAAACCTAATGTTAACAGTTTAAGTTAACTTTCCACATGATTCTGAGTTGTTTAAAACTGGTTTCATGCCTCTGCTGAGCAAGACAAAAAAGTTATTTTCTCAGGGCATATAATGCTATGACATTTCCAATAGTATACATTTAAATTTTACACCAAACTACTGTGTGTTAACCTAATGCAAACACCTTAAATCTACTTCCCAAATGATTCTGAGTTGTTTAAAACCTGTTTCATGCTTCTGTTGAGCAAGACAAAAAAGTTGTTTTCTCAGGGCAAGCAATGCTTTGACATTACCAATAGTATACATTTCAATGTTACACCAAACTACTGTGTGGAAACCTAATGGAAACACCTTAAGTTAACTTTCCACATGATTCTGAGTTCTTAAAAACTGATTTCATGCCTCTGTTGAGCAAGACAAAAAAGTTGTTTTCTCAGGACATGCATGCTTTGACATTACCAATAGTATACACTTCAATTTTACACCAAACTACTGTGTGCAAACCTAATGTTAACAGTTTAAGTTAACTTTCCACATGATTCTGAGTTGTTTAAAACTGGTTTCATGCCTGTGCTGAGCAAGACAAAAAAGTTATTTTCTCAGGGCATGCAATGCTTTGACATTAACAAGAGTATACATTTCAATTTTACACCAAACTACTGTGTGCAAACCTAATGTTAACAGTTTAAGTTTCTTTCCACATGATTATGAGATGTTTAAAACTGGTTTCATGCTTCTGCAGAGCAAGACAAAAAAGTTGTTTTCTCAGGGCATACAACGCTTTGACATTACCAATAGTATACATTTCAATTTTACACCAAACTACTGGGTGCAAACCTAATGTTAACAGTTTAAGTTAACTTTCCACATGATTCTGAGTTGTTTAAAACTGGTTTCATGCCTCTGCTGAGCAAGACAAAAAAGTTATTTTCTCAGGGCATATAATGCTATGACATTTCCAATAGTATACATTTAAATTTTACACCAAACTACTGTGTGTTAACCTAATGCAAACACCTTAAATCTACTTCCCAAATGATTCTGAGTTGTTTAAAACCTGTTTCATGCTTCTGTTGAGCAAGACAAAAAAGTTGTTTTCTCAGGGCAAGCAATGCTTTGACATTACCAATAGTATACATTTCAATGTTACACCAAACTACTGTGTGGAAACCTAATGGAAACACCTTAAGTTAACTTTCCACATGATTCTGAGTTCTTAAAAACTGATTTCATGCCTCTGTTGAGCAAGACAAAAAAGTTGTTTTCTCAGGACATGCATGCTTTGACATTACCAATAGTATACACTTCAATTTTACACCAAACTACTGTGTGCAAACCTAATGTTAACAGTTTAAGTTAACTTTCCACATGATTATGAGATGTTTAAAACTGGTTTCATGCTTCTGCAGAGCAAGACAAAAAAGTTGTTTTCTCAGGGCATACAACGCTTTGACATTACCAAGCGTATACATTTCAATCTTACACCAAACTGCTGTGTGGAAACCTAATGGAGACACCTTAAATCAACTTTCCACATGATTCTGAGTTGTTTAAAACTGGTTTCATGCCTGTGCTGAGCTAGACCAAAAAGTTATATTCTCAGGGCACGCAATGCTTTGACATTACCAAGAGTATACATCTCAATTTTACACCAAACTACTGTGTGCAAACCTAATTCAAACACCTTAAATCAACTTCTCACATCATTCTGAGTTGTTTAAAACATGTTTCATGCCTCTGTTGAGCAAGACAAAAAAGTTGTTTTCTCAGGGCATACAATGCCTTGACATTACCAATAGTATACATTTCAATTTTACACCAAACTACTGTGTGGAAACCTAATGGAAACACCTTAAGTTAACTTTCCACATGATTCTGAGTTCTTAAAAACTGATTTCATGCCTCTGTTGAGCAAGACAAAAAAGTTGTTTTCTCAGGACATGCATGCTTTGACATTACCAATAGTATAGACTTCAATTTTACACCAAACTACTGTGTGCAAACCTAATGTTAACAGTTTAAGTTAACTTTCCACATGATTCTGAGTTGTTTAAAACTGGTTTCATGCCTGTGCTGAGCAAGACAAAAAAGTTATTTTCTCAGGGCATGCAATGCTTTGACATTACCAAGAGTATACATTTCAATTTTACACCAAACTACTGGGTGCAAACCTAATGTTAACAGTTTAGGTTAACTTTCCAGATGATTCTGAGTTGTTTAAAACTGGTTTCATGCCTCTGCTGAGCAAGACAAAAAAGTTATTTTCTCAGGACATGCATGCTTTGACATTACCAATAGTATACACTTCAATTTTACACCAAACTACTGTGTGCAAACCTAATGTTAACAGTTTAAGTTAACTTTCCACATGATTATGAGATGTTTAAAACTGGTTTCATGCTTCTGCAGAGCAAGACAAAAAAGTTGTTTTCTCAGGGCATACAACGCTTTGACATTACCAAGCGTATACATTTCAATCTTACACCAAACTACTGTGTGGAAACCTAATGGAAACACCTTAAGTTTACTTTCAACATGATTCTGAGTTCTTAAAAACTGATTTCATGCCTCTGTTGAGCAAGACAAAGAAGTGGTTTTCTCAGGACATGCATGCTTTGTCATTACCAATAGTATACACTTCAATTTTACACCAAACTACTGTGTGCAAACCTAATGTTAACAGTTTAAGTTAACTTTCCACATGATTCTGAGTTGTTTAAAACTGGTTTCATGCCTGTGCTGAGCAAGACAAAAAAGTTATTTTCTCAGGGCATGCAATGCTTTGACATTACCAAGAGTATACATTTCAATTTTACACCAAACTACTGTGTGCAAACCTAATGTTAACATTTTAAGTTTCTTTCCACATGATTATGAGATGTTTAAAACTGGTTTCATGCTTCTGCAGAGCAAGACAAAAAAGTTGTTTTCTCAGGGCATACAACGCTTTGACATAACCAATAGTATACATTTCAATTTTACACCAAACTACTGGGTGCAAACCTAATGTTAACAGTTTAAGTTAACTTTCCACATGATTCTGAGTTGTTTAAAACTGGTTTCATGCCTCTGCTGAGCAAGACAAAAAAGTTATTTTCTCAGGGCATATAATGCTATGACATTTCCAATAGTATACATTTAAATTTTACACCAAACTACTGTGTGTTAACCTAATGCAAACACCTTAAATCTACTTCCCACATGATTCTGAGTTGCTTAAAACCTGTTTCATGCTTCTGTTGAGCAAGACAAAAAAGTTGTTTTCTCAGGGCAAGCAATGCTTTGACATTACCAATAGTATACATTTCAATGTTACACCAAACTACTGTGTGGAAACCTAATGGAAACACCTTAAGTTAACTTTCCACATGTTTCTGAGTTCTTCAAAACTGATTTCATGCCTCTGTTGAGCAAGACAAAAAAGTTGTTTTCTCAGGACATGCATGCTTTGACATTACCAATAGTATACACTTCAATTTTACTCCAAACTACTGTGTGCAAACCTAATGTTAACAGTTTAAGTTAACTTTCCACATGATTCTGAGTTGTTTAAAACTGGTTTCATGCCTGTGCTGAGCAAGACAAAAAAGTTATTTTCTCAGGGCATGCAATGCTTTGACATTACCAAGAGTATACATTTCAATTTTACACCAAACTACTGGGTGCAAACCTAATGTTAACAGTTTAGGTTAACTTTCCAGATGATTCTGAGTTGTTTAAAACTGGTTTCATGCCTCTGCTGAGCAAGACAAAAAAGTTATTTTCTCAGGACATGCATGCTTTGACATTACCAATAGTATACAC
This sequence comes from Mobula birostris, assembly GCF_030028105.1. Classification (NCBI taxonomy): domain Eukaryota; kingdom Metazoa; phylum Chordata; class Chondrichthyes; order Myliobatiformes; family Myliobatidae; genus Mobula; species Mobula birostris. The sequence continues at coordinate 143,182,981 of NC_092372.1, read as the reverse complement.
TTCAATTTTACACCAAACTACTGTGTGCAAACCTAATGTTAACAGTTTAAGTTAACTTTCCACATGATTATGAGATGTTTAAAACTGGTTTCATGCTTCTGCAGAGCAAGACAAAAAAGTTGTTTTCTCAGGGCATACAACGCTTTGACATTACCAAGCGTATACATTTCAATCTTACACCAAACTACTGTGTGGAAACCTAATGGAAACACCTTAAGTTTACTTTCAACATGATTCTGAGTTCTTAAAAACTGATTTCATGCCTCTGTTGAGCAAGACAAAAAAGTTGTTTTCTCAGGACATGCATGCTATGACATTTCCAATAGTATACATTTAAATTTTACACCAAACTACTGTGTGTTAACCTAATGCAAACACCTTAAATCTACTTCCCAAATGATTCTGAGTTGTTTAAAACCTGTTTCATGCTTCTGTTGAGCAAGACAAAAAAGTTGTTTTCTCAGGGCAAGCAATGCTTTGACATTACCAATAGTATACATTTCAATGTTACACCAAACTACTGTGTGGAAACCTAATGGAAACACCTTCAGTTAACTTTCCACATGATTCTGAGTTCTTAAAAACTGATTTCATGCCTCTGTTGAGCAAGACAAAAAAGTTGTTTTCTCAGGACATGCATGCTTTGACATTACCAATAGTATACACTTCAATTTTACACCAAACTACTGTGTGCAAACCTAATGTTAACAGTTTAAGTTAACTTTCCACATGATTATGAGATGTTTAAAACTGGTTTCATGCTTCTGCAGAGCAAGACAAAAAAGTTGTTTTCTCTGGGCATACAACGCTTTGACATTACCAAGCGTATACATTTCAATCTTACACCAAACTGCTGTGTGGAAACCTAATGGAGACACCTTAAATCAACTTTCCACATGATTCTGAGTTGTTTAAAACTGGTTTCATGCCTGTGCTGAGCTAGACAAAAAAGTTATTTTCTCAGGGCACGCAATGCTTTGACATTACCAAGAGTATACATCTCAATTTTACACCAAACTACTGTGTGCAAACCTAATTCAAACACCTTAAATCAACTTCTCACATGATTCTGAGTTGTTTAAAACAAGTTTCATGCTTCTGTTGAGCAAGACAAAAAAGTTGTTTTCTCAGGGCATACAATGCCTTGACATTACCAATAGTATACATTTCAATTTTACACTAAACTACTGTGTGGAAACCTAATGGAAACACCTTAAGTTAACTTTCCACATGATTCTGAGTTCTTAAAAACTGATTTCATGCCTCTGTTGAGCAAGACAAAAAAGTTGTTTTCTCAGGACATGCATGCTTTGACATTACCAATAGTATAGACTTCAATTTTACACCAAACTACTGTGTGCAAACCTAATGTTAACAGTTTAAGTTAACTTTCCACATGATTCTGAGTTGTTTAAAACTGGTTTCATGCCTGTGCTGAGCAAGACAAAAAAGTTATTTTCTCAGGGCATGCAATGCTTTGACATTACCAAGAGTATACATTTCAATTTTACACCAAACTACTGGGTGCAAACCTAATGTTAACAGTTTAGGTTAACTTTCCAGATGATTCTGATTTGTTTAAAACTGGTTTCATGCCTCTGCTGAGCAAGACAAAAAAGTTATTTTCTCAGGACATGCATGCTTTGACATTACCAATAGTATACACTTCAATTTTACACCAAACTACTGTGTGCAAACCTAATGTTAACAGTTTAAGTTAACTTTCCACATGATTATGAGATGTTTAAAACTGGTTTCATGCTTCTGCAGAGCAAGACAAAAAAGTTGTTTTCTCAGGGCATACAACGCTTTGACATTACCAAGCGTATACATTTCAATCTTACACCAAACTACTGTGTGGAAACCTAATGGAAACACCTTAAGTTTACTTTCAACATGATTCTGAGTTCTTAAAAACTGATTTCATGCCTCTGTTGAGCAAGACAAAAAAGTTGTTTTCTCAGGACATGCATGCTTTGTCATTACCAATAGTATACACTTCAATTTTACACCAAACTACTGTGTGCAAACCTAATGTTAACAGTTTAAGTTAACTTTCCACATGATTCTGAGTTGTTTAAAACTGGTTTCATGCCTGTGCTGAGCAAGACAAAAAAGTTATTTTCTCAGGGCATGCAATGCTTTGACATTACCAAGAGTATACATTTCAATTTTACACCAAACTACTGGGTGCAAACCTAATGTTAACAGTTTAAGTTAACTTTCCACATGATTCTGAGTTGTTTAAAACTGGTTTCATGCCTGTGCTGAGCAAGACAAAAAAGTTATTTTCTCAGGGCATGCAATGCTTTGACATTACCAAGAGTATACATTTCAATTTTACACCAAACTACTGTGTGCAAACCTAATGTTAACAGTTTAGGTTAACTTTCCAGATGATTCTGATTTGTTTAAAACTGGTTTCATGCCTCTGCTGAGCAGGACAAAAAAGTTATTTTCTCAGGACATGCATGCTTTGACATTACCAATAGTATACACTTCAATTTTACACCAAACTACTGTGTGCAAACCTAATGTTAACAGTTTAAGTTAACTTTCCACATGATTATGAGATGTTTAAAACTGGTTTCATGCTTCTGCAGAGCAAGACAAAAAAGTTGCTTTCTCAGGGCATACAACGCTTTGACATTACCAAGCGTATACATTTCAATCTTACACCAAACTACTGTGTGGAAACCTAATGGAAACACCTTAAGTTTACTTTCAACATGATTCTGAGTTCTTAAAAACTGATTTCATGCCTCTGTTGAGCAAGACAAAAAAGTTGTTTTCTCAGGACATGCATGCTTTGTCATTACCAATAGTATACACTTCAATTTTACACCAAACTACTGTGTGCAAACCTAATGTTAACAGTTTAAGTTAACTTTCCACATGATTCTGAGTTGTTTAAAACTGGTTTCATGCCTGTGCTGAGCAAGACAAAAAAGTTATTTTCTCAGGGTATGCAATGCTTTGACATTACCAAGAGTATACATTTCAATTTTACACCAAACTACTGTGTGCAAACCTAATGTTAACAGTTTAGGTTAACTTTCCAGATGATTCTGGGTTGTTTAAAACTGGTTTCATGCCTCTGCTGAGCAAGACAAAAAAGTTATTTTCTCAGGACATGCATGCTTTGACATTACCAATAGTATACACTTCAATTTTACACCAAACTACTGTGTGCAAACCTAATGTTAACAGTTTAAGTTAACTTTCCACATGATTATGAGATGTTTAAAACTGGTTTCATGCTTCTGCAGAGCAAGACAAAAAAGTTGTTTTCTCAGGGCATACAACGCTTTGACATTACCAAGCGTATACATTTCAATCTTACACCAAACTACTGTGTGGAAACCTAATGGAAACACCTTAAGTTTACTTTCAACATGATTCTGAGTTCTTAAAAACTGATTTCATGCCTCTGTTGAGCAAGACAAAAAAGTTGTTTTCTCAGGACATGCATGCTTTGACATTACCAATAGTATACACTTCAATTTTACACCAAACTACTGTGTGCAAACCTAATGTTAACAGTTTAAGTTAACTTTCCACATGATTCTGAGTTGTTTAAAACTGGTTTCATGCCTGTGCTGAGCAAGACAAAAAAGTTATTTTCTCAGGGCATGCAATGCTTTGACATTAACAAGAGTATACATTTCAATTTTACACCAAACTACTGTGTGCAAACCTAATGTTAACAGTTTAAGTTTCTTTCCACATGATTATGAGATGTTTAAAACTGGTTTCATGCTTCTGCGGAGCAAGACAAAAAAGTTGTTTTCTCAGGGCATACAACGCTTTGACATTACCAATAGTATACATTTCAATTTTACACCAAACTACTGGGTGCAAACCTAATGTTAACAGTTTAAGTTAACTTTCCACATGATTCTGAGTTGTTTAAAACTGGTTTCATGCCTCTGCTGAGCAAGACAAAAAAGTTATTTTCTCAGGGCATATAATGCTATGACATTTCCAATAGTATACATTTAAATTTTACACCAAACTACTGTGTGTTAACCTAATGCAAACACCTTAAATCTACTTCCCAAATGATTCTGAGTTGTTTAAAACCTGTTTCATGCTTCTGTTGAGCAAGACAAAAAAGTTGTTTTCTCAGGGCAAGCAATGCTTTGACATTACCAATAGTATACATTTCAATGTTACACCAAACTACTGTGTGGAAACCTAATGGAAACACCTTAAGTTAACTTTCCACATGATTCTGAGTTCTTAAAAACTGATTTCATGCCTCTGTTGAGCAAGACAAAAAAGTTGTTTTCTCAGGACATGCATGCTTTGACATTACCAATAGTATACACTTCAATTTTACACCAAACTACTGTGTGCAAACCTAATGTTAACAGTTTAAGTTAACTTTCCACATGATTATGAGATGTTTAAAACTGGTTTCATGCTTCTGCAGAGCAAGACAAAAAAGTTGTTTTCTCAGGGCATACAACGCTTTGACATTACCAAGCGTATACATTTCAATCTTACACCAAACTACTGTGTGGAAACCTAATGGAAACACCTTAAGTTTACTTTCAACATGATTCTGAGTTCTTAAAAACTGATTTCATGCCTCTGTTGAGCAAGACAAAAAAGTTGTTTTCTCAGGACATGCATGCTTTGACATTACCAATAGTATACACTTCAATTTTACACCAAACTACTGTGTGCAAACCTAATGTTAACAGTTTAAGTTAACTTTCCACATGATTCTGAGTTGTTTAAAACTGGTTTCATGCCTGTGCTGAGCAAGACAAAAAAGTTATTTTCTCAGGGCATGCAATGCTTTGACATTAACAAGAGTATACATTTCAATTTTACACCAAACTACTGTGTGCAAACCTAATGTTAACAGTTTAAGTTTCTTTCCACATGATTATGAGATGTTTAAAACTGGTTTCATGCTTCTGCAGAGCAAGACAAAAAAGTTGTTTTCTCAGGGCATACAACGCTTTGACATTACCAATAGTATACATTTCAATTTTACACCAAACTACTGGGTGCAAACCTAATGTTAACAGTTTAAGTTAACTTTCCACATGATTCTGAGTTGTTTAAAACTGGTTTCATGCCTCTGCTGAGCAAGACAAAAAAGTTATTTTCTCAGGGCATATAATGCTATGACATTTCCAATAGTATACATTTAAATTTTACACCAAACTACTGTGTGTTAACCTAATGCAAACACCTTAAATCTACTTCCCAAATGATTCTCAGTTGTTTAAAACCTGTTTCATGCTTCTGTTGAGTAAGACAAAAAAGTTGTTTTCTCAGGGCAAGCAATGCTTTGACATTACGAATAGTATACATTTCAATGTTACACCAAACTACTGTGTGGAAACCTAATGGAAACACCTTAAGTTAACTTTCCACATGATTCTGAGTTCTTAAAAACTGATTTCATGACTCTGTTGAGCAAGACAAAAAAGTTGTTTTCTCAGGACATGCATGCTTTGACATTACCAATAGTATACACTTCAATTTTACACCAAACTACTGTGTGCAAACCTAATGTTAACAGTTTAAGTTAACTTTCCACATGATTATGAGATGTTTAAAACTGGTTTCATGCTTCTGCAGAGCAAGACAAAAAAGTTGTTTTCTCAGGGCATACAACGCTTTGACATTACCAAGCGTATACATTTCAATCTTACACCAAACTACTGTGTGGAAACCTAATGGAAACACCTTAAGTTTACTTTCAACATGATTCTGAGTTCTTAAAAACTGATTTCATGCCTCTGTTGAGCAAGACAAAAAAGTTGTTTTCTCAGGACATGCATGCTTTGACATTACCAATAGTATACACTTCAATTTTACACCAAACTACTGTGTGCAAACCTAATGTTAACAGTTTAAGTTAACTTTCCACATGATTCTGAGTTGTTTAAAACTGGTTTCATGCCTGTGCTGAGCAAGACAAAAAAGTTATTTTCTCAGGGCATGCAATGCTTTGACATTAACAAGAGTATACATTTCAATTTTACACCAAACTACTGTGTGCAAACCTAATGTTAACAGTTTAAGTTTCTTTCCACATGATTCTGAGTTGTTTAAAACTGGTTTCATGCCTGTGCTGAGCTAGACAAAAAAGTTATTTTCTCAGGGCACGCAATGCTTTGACATTACCAAGAGTATACATCTCAATTTTACACCAAACTACTGTGTGCAATCCTAATTCAAACACCTTAAATCAACTTCTCACATGATTCTGAGTTGTTTAAAACAAGTTTCATGCCTCTGTTGAGCAAGACAAAAAAGTTGTTTTCTCAGGGCATACAATGCCTTGACATTACCAATAGTATACATTTCAATTTTACACCAAACTACTGTGTGGAAACCTAATGGAAACACCTTAAGTTAACTTTCCACATGATTCTGAGTTCTTAAAAACTGATTTCATGCCTCTGTTGAGCAAGACAAAAAAGTTGTTTTCTCAGGAGATGCATGCTTTGACATTACCAATAGTATAGACTTCAATTTTACACCAAACTACTGTGTGCAAACCTAATGTTAACAGTTTAAGTTAACTTTCCACATGATTCTGAGTTGTTTAAAACTGGTTTCATGCCTTTGCTGAGCAAGACAAAAAAGTTATTTTCTCAGGGCATGCAATGCTTTGACATTACCAAGAGTATACATTTCAATTTTACACCAAAATACTGGGTGCAAACCTAATGTTAACAGTTTAGGTTAACTTTCCAGATGATTCTGAGTTGTTTAAAACTGGTTTCATGCCTCTGCTGAGCAAGACAAAAAAGTTATTTTCTCAGGACATGCATGCTTTGACATTACCAATAGTATACACTTCAATTTTACACCAAACTACTGTGTGCAAACCTAATGTTAACAGTTTAAGTTAACTTTCCACATGATTATGAGATGTTTAAAACTGGTTTCATGCTTCTGCAGAGCAAGACAAAAAAGTTGTTTTCTCAGGGCATACAACGCTTTGACATTACCAAGCGTATACATTTCAATCTTACACCAAACTACTGCGTGGAAACCTAATGGAAACACCTTAAGTTTACTTTCAACATGATTCTGAGTTCTTAAAAACTGATTTCATGCCTCTGTTGAGCAAGACAAAAAAGTTGTTTTCTCAGGACATGCATGCTTTGTCATTACCAATAGTATACACTTCAATTTTACACCAAACTACTGTGTGCAAACCTAATGTTAACAGTTTAAGTTAACTTTCCACATGATTCTGAGTTGTTTAAAACTGGTTTCATGCCTGTGCTGAGCAAGACAAAAAAGTTATTTTCTCAGGGCATGCAATGCTTTGACATTAACAAGAGTATACATTTCAATTTTACACCAAACTACTGTGTGCAAACCTAATGTTAACAGTTTAAGTTTCTTTCCACATGATTATGAGATGTTTAAAACTGGTTTCATGCTTCTGCAGAGCAAGACAAAAAAGTTGTTTTCTCAGGGCATACAACGCTTTGACATTACCAATAGTATACATTTCAATTTTACACCAAACTACTGGGTGCAAACCTAATGTTAACAGTTTAAGTTAACTTTCCACATGATTCTGAGTTGTTTAAAACTGGTTTCATGCCTCTGCTGAGCAAGACAAAAAAGTTATTTTCTCAGGGCATATAATGCTATGACATTTCCAATAGTATACATTTAAATTTTACACCAAACTACTGTGTGTTAACCTAATGCAAACACCTTAAATCTACTTCCCAAATGATTCTGAGTTGTTTAAAACCTGTTTCATGCTTCTGTTGAGCAAGACAAAAAAGTTGTTTTCTCAGGGCAAGCAATGCTTTGACATTACCAATAGTATACATTTCAATGTTACACCAAACTACTGTGTGGAAACCTAATGGAAACACCTTAAGTTAACTTTCCACATGATTCTGAGTTCTTAAAAACTGATTTCATGCCTCTGTTGAGCAAGACAAAAAAGTTGTTTTCTCAGGACATGCATGCTTTGACATTACCAATAGTATACACTTCAATTTTACACCAAACTACTGTGTGCAAACCTAATGTTAACAGTTTAAGTTAACTTTCCACATGATTATGAGATGTTTAAAACTGGTTTCATGCTTCTGCAGAGCAAGACAAAAAAGTTGTTTTCTCAGGGCATACAACGCTTTGACATTGCCAATAGTATACATTTCAATTTTACACCAAACTACTGGGTGCAAACCTAATGTTAACAGTTTAAGTTAACTTTCCACATGATTCTGAGTTGTTTAAAACTGGTTTCATGCCTCTGCTGAGCAAGACAAAAAAGTTATTTTCTCAGGGCATATAATGCTATGACATTTCCAATAGTATACATTTAAATTTTACACCAAACTACTGTGTGTTAACCTAATGCAAACACCTTAAATCTACTTCCCAAATGATTCTGAGTTGTTTAAAACCTGTTTCATGCTTCTGTTGAGTAAGACAAAAAAGTTGTTTTCTCAGGGCAAGCAATGCTTTGACATTACCAATAGTATACATTTCAATGTTACACCAAACTACTGTGTGTTAACCTAATGCAAACACCTTAAATCTACTTCCCAAATGATTCTGAGTTGTTTAAAACCTGTTTCATGCTTCTGTTGAGTAAGACAAAAAAGTTGTTTTCTCAGGGCAAGCAATGCTTTGACATTACCAATAGTATACATTTCAATGTTACACCAAACTACTGTGTGGAAACCTAATGGAAACACCTTAAGTTAACTTTCCACATGATTCTGAGTTCTTAAAAACTGATTTCATGCCTCTGTTGAGCAAGACAAAAAAGTTGTTTTCTCAGGACATGCATGCTTTGACATTACCAATAGTATACACTTCAATTTTACACCAAACTACTGTGTGCAAACCTAATGTTAACAGTTTAAGTTAACTTTCCACATGATTATGAGATGTTTAAAACTGGTTTCATGCTTCTGCAGAGCAAGACAAAAAAGTTGTTTTCTCAGGGCATACAACGCTTTGACATTACCAAGGGTATACATTTCAATCTTACACCAAACTACTGTGTGGAAACCTAATGGAAACACCTTAAGTTTACTTTCAACATGATTCTGAGTTCTTAAAAACTGATTTCATGCCTCTGTTGAGCAAGACAAAAAAGTTGTTTTCTCAGGACATGCATGCTTTGACATTACCAATAGTATACACTTCAATTTTACACCAAACTACTGTGTGCAAACCTAATGTTAACAGTTTAAGTTAACTTTCCACATGATTCTGAGTTGTTTAAAACTGGTTTCATGCCTGTGCTGAGCAAGACAAAAAAGTTATTTTCTCAGGGCATGCAATGCTTTGACATTAACAAGAGTATACATTTCAATTTTACACCAAACTACTGTGTGCAAACCTAATGTTAACAGTTTAAGTTTCTTTCCACATGATTCTGAGTTGTTTAAAACTGGTTTCATGCCTGTGCTGAGCTAGACAAAAAAGTTATTTTCTCAGGGCACGCAATGCTTTGACATTACCAAGAGTATACATCTCAATTTTACACCAAACTACTGTGTGCAATCCTAATTCAAACACCTTAAATCAACTTCTCACATGATTCTGAGTTGTTTAAAACAAGTTTCATGCCTCTGTTGAGCAAGACAAAAAAGTTGTTTTCTCAGGGCATACAATGCCTTGACATTACCAATAGTATACATTTCAATATTACACCAAACTACTGTGTGGAAACCTAATGGAAACACCTTAAGTTAACTTTCCACATGATTCTGAGTTCTTAAAAACTGATTTCATGCCTCTGTTGAGCAAGACAAAAAAGTTGTTTTCTCAGGACATGCATGCTTTGACATTACCAATAGTATAGACTTCAATTTTACACCAAACTACTGTGTGCAAACCTAATGTTAACAGTTTAAGTTAACTTTCCACATGATTCTGAGTTGTTTAAAACTGGTTTCATGCCTGTGCTGAGCAAGACAAAAAAGTTATTTTCTCAGGGCATGCAATGCTTTGACATTACCAAGAGTATACATTTCAATTTTACACCAAACTACTGGGTGCAAACCTAATGTTAACAGTTTAGGTTAACTTTCCAGATGATTCTGAGTTGTTTAAAACTGGTTTCATGCCTCTGCTGAGCAAGACAAAAAAGTTATTTTCTCAGGACATGCATGCTTTGACATTACCAATGGTATACACTTCAATTTTACACCAAACTACTGTGTGCAAACCTAATGTTAACAGTTTAAGTTAACTTTCCACATGATTATGAGATGTTTAAAACTGGTTTCATGCTTCTGCAGAGCAAGACAAAAAAGTTGTTTTCTCAGGGCATACAACGCTTTGACATTACCAAGCGTATACATTTCAATCTTACACCAAACTACTGCGTGGAAACCTAATGGAAACACCTTAAGTTTACTTTCAACATGATTCTGAGTTCTTAAAAACTGATTTCATGCCTCTGTTGAGCAAGACAAAAAAGTTGTTTTCTCAGGACATGCATGCTTTGTCATTACCAATAGTATACACTTCAATTTTACACCAAACTACTGTGTGCAAACCTAATGTTAACAGTTTAAGTTAACTTTCCACATGATTCTGAGTTGTTTAAAACTGGTTTCATGCCTGTGCTGAGCAAGACAAAAAAGTTATTTTCTCAGGGCATGCAATGCTTTGACATTAACAAGAGTATACATTTCAATTTTACACCAAACTACTGTGTGCAAACCTAATGTTAACAGTTTAAGTTTCTTTCCACATGATTATGAGATGTTTAAAACTGGTTTCATGCTTCTGCAGAGCAAGACAAAAAAGTTGTTTTCTCAGGGCATACAACGCTTTGACATTACCAATAGTATACATTTCAATTTTACACCAAACTACTGGGTGCAAACCTAATGTTAACAGTTTAAGTTAACTTTCCACATGATTCTGAGTTGTTTAAAACTGGTTTCATGCCTCTGCTGAGCAAGACAAAAAAGTTATTTTCTCAGGGCATATAATGCTATGACATTTCCAATAGTATACATTTAAATTTTACACCAAACTACTGTGTGTTAACCTAATGCAAACACCTTAAATCTACTTCCCAAATGATTCTGAGTTGTTTAAAACCTGTTTCATGCTTCTGTTGAGCAAGACAAAAAAGTTGTTTTCTCAGGGCAAGCAATGCTTTGACATTACCAATAGTATACATTTCAATGTTACACCAAACTACTGTGTGGAAACCTAATGGAAACACCTTAAGTTAACTTTCCACATGATTCTGAGTTCTTAAAAACTGATTTCATGCCTCTGTTGAGCAAGACAAAAAAGTTGTTTTCTCAGGACATGCATGCTTTGACATTACCAATAGTATACACTTCAATTTTACACCAAACTACTGTGTGCAAACCTAATGTTAACAGTTTAAGTTAACTTTCCACATGATTATGAGATGTTTAAAACTGGTTTCATGCTTCTGCAGAGCAAGACAAAAAAGTTGTTTTCTCTGGGCATACAACGCTTTGACATTACCAAGCGTATACATTTCAATCTTACACCAAACTGCTGTGTGGAAACCTAATGGAGACACCTTAAATCAACTTTCCACATGATTCTGAGTTGTTTAAAACTGGTTTCATGCCTGTGCTGAGCTAGACAAAAAAGTTATTTTCTCAGGGCACGCAATGCTTTGACATTACCAAGAGTATACATCTCAATTTTACACCAAACTACTGTGTGCAATCCTAATTCAAACACCTTAAATCAACTTCTCACATGATTCTGAGTTGTTTAAAACAAGTTTCATGCCTCTGTTGAGCAAGACAAAAAAGTTGTTTTCTCAGGGCATACAATGCCTTGACATTACCAATAGTATACATTTCAATTTTACACCAAACTACTGTGTGGAAACCTAATGGAAACACCTTAAGTTAACTTTCCACATGATTCTGAGTTCTTAAAAACTGATTTCATGCCTCTGTTGAGCAAGACAAAAAAGTTGTTTTCTCAGGACATGCATGCTTTGACATTACCAATAGTATAGACTTCAATTTTACACCAAACTACTGTGTGCAAACTTAATGTTAACAGTTTAAGTTAACTTTCCACATGATTCTGAGTTGTTTAAAACTGGTTTCATGCCTGTGCTGAGCAAGACAAAAAAGTTATTTTCTCAGGGCATGCAATGCTTTGACATTACCAAGAGTATACATTTCAATTTTACACCAAACTACTGGGTGCAAACCTAATGTTAACAGTTTAGGTTAACTTTCCAGATGATTCTGAGTTGTTTAAAACTGGTTTCATGCCTCTGCTGAGCAAGACAAAAAAGTTATTTTCTCAGGACATGCATGCTTTGACATTACCAATAGTATACACTTCAATTTTACACCAAACTACTCTGTGCAAACCTAATGTTAACGGTTTAAGTTAACTTTCCACATGATTATGAGATGTTTAAAACTGGTTTCATGCTTCTGCAGAGCAAGACAAAAAAGTTGTTTTCTCAGGGCATACAACGCTTTGACATTACCAAGCGTATACATTTCAATCTTACACCAAACTACTGTGTGGAAACCTAATGGAAACGCCTTAAGTTTACTTTCAACATGATTCTGAGTTCTTAAAAACTAATTTCATGCCTCTGTTGAGCAAGACAAAAAAGTTGTTTTCTCAGGACATGCATGCTTTGTCATTACCAATAGTATACACTTCAATTTTACACCAAACTACTGTGTGCAAACCTAATGTTAACAGTTTAAGTTAACTTTCCACATGATTCTGAGTTGTTTAAAACTGGTTTCATGCCTGTGCTGAGCAAGACAAAAAAGTTATTTTCTCAGGGCATGCAATGCTTTGACATTACCAAGAGTATACATTTCAATTTTACACCAAACTACTGTGTGCAAACCTAATGTTAACAGTTTAAGTTAACTTTCCACATGATTTGAGATGTTTAAAACTGGTTTCATGCTTCTGCAGAGCAAGACAAAAAAGTTGTTTTCTCAGGGCATACAACGCTTTGACATTACCAAGCGTATACATTTCAATCTTACACCAAACTACTGTGTGGAAACCTAATGGAAACACCTTAAGTTTACTTTCAACATGATTCTGAGTTCTTAAAAACTGATTTCATGCCTCTGTTGAGCAAGACAAAAAAGTTGTTTTCTCAGGACATGCATGCTTTGACATTACCAATAGTATACACTTCAATTTTACACCAAACTACTGTGTGCAAACCTAATGTTAACAGTTTAAGTTAACTTTCCACATGATTCTGAGTTGTTTAAAACTGGTTTCATGCCTGTGCTGAGCAAGACAAAAAAGTTATTTTCTCAGGGCATGCAATGCTTTGACATTAACAAGAGTATACATTTCAATTTTACACCAAACTACTGTGTGCAAACCTAATGTTAACAGTTTAAGTTTCTTTCCACATGATTATGAGATGTTTAAAACTGGTTTCATGCCTCTGCTGAGCAAGACAAAAAAGTTATTTTCTCAGGGCATATAATGCTATGACATTTCCAATAGTATACATTTAAATTTTACACCAAACTACTGTGTGTTAACCTAATGCAAACACCTTAAATCTACTTCCCAAATGATTCTGAGTTGTTTAAAACCTGTTTCATGCTTCTGTTGAGCAAGACAAAAAAGTTGTTTTCTCAGGGCAAGCAATGCTTTGACATTACCAATAGTATACATTTCAATGTTACACCAAACTACTGTGTGGAAACCTAATGGAAACACCTTAAGTTAACTTTCCACATGATTCTGAGTTCTTAAAAACTGATTTCATGCCTCTGTTGAGCAAGACAAAAAAGTTGTTTTCTCATGACATGCATGCTTTGACATTACCAATAGTATACACTTCAATTTTACACCAAACTACTGTGTGCAAACCTAATGTTAACAGTTTAAGTTAACTTTCCACATGATTATGAGATGTTTAAAACTGGTTTCATGCTTCTGCAGAGCAAGACAAAAAAGTTGTTTTCTCTGGGCATACAACGCTTTGACATTACCAAGCGTATACATTTCAATCTTACACCAAACTGCTGTGTGGAAACCTAATGGAGACACCTTAAATCAACTTTCCACATGATTCTGAGTTGTTTAAAACTGGTTTCATGCCTGTGCTGAGCTAGACAAAAAAGTTATTTTCTCAGGGCACGCAATGCTTTGACATTACCAAGAGTATACATCTCAATTTTACACCAAACTACTGTGTGCAATCCTAATTCAAACACCTTAAATCAACTTCTCACATGATTCTGAGTTGTTTAAAACAAGTTTCATGCCTCTGTTGAGCAAGACAAAAAAGTTGTTTTCTCAGGGCATACAATGCCTTGACATTACCAATAGTATACATTTCAATTTTACACCAAACTACTGTGTGGAAACCTAATGGAAACACCTTAAGTTAACTTTCCACATGATTCTGAGTTCTTAAAAACTGATTTCATGCCTCTGTTGAGCAAGACAAAAAAGTTGTTTTCTCAGGACATGCATGCTTTGACATTACCAATAGTATAGACTTCAATTTTACACCAAACTACTGTGTGCAAACTTAATGTTAACAGTTTAAGTTAACTTTCCACATGATTCTGAGTTGTTTAAAACTGGTTTCATGCCTGTGCTGAGCAAGACAAAAAAGTTATTTTCTCAGGGCATGCAATGCTTTGACATTACCAAGAGTATACATTTCAATTTTACACCAAACTACTGGGTGCAAACCTAATGTTAACAGTTTAGGTTAACTTTCCAGATGATTCTGAGTTGTTTAAAACTGGTTTCATGCCTCTGCTGAGCAAGACAAAAAAGTTATTTTCTCAGGACATGCATGCTTTGACATTACCAATAGTATACACTTCAATTTTACACCAAACTACTCTGTGCAAACCTAATGTTAACGGTTTAAGTTAACTTTCCACATGATTATGAGATGTTTAAAACTGGTTTCATGCTTCTGCAGAGCAAGACAAAAAAGTTGTTTTCTCAGGGCATACAACGCTTTGACATTACCAAGCGTATACATTTCAATCTTACACCAAACTACTGTGTGGAAACCTAATGGAAACGCCTTAAGTTTACTTTCAACATGATTCTGAGTTCTTAAAAACTAATTTCATGCCTCTGTTGAGCAAGACAAAAAAGTTGTTTTCTCAGGACATGCATGCTTTGTCATTACCAATAGTATACACTTCAATTTTACACCAAACTACTGTGTGCAAACCTAATGTTAACAGTTTAAGTTAACTTTCCACATGATTCTGAGTTGTTTAAAACTGGTTTCATGCCTGTGCTGAGCAAGACAAAAAAGTTATTTTCTCAGGGCATGCAATGCTTTGACATTACCAAGAGTATACATTTCAATTTTACACCAAACTACTGTGTGCAAACCTAATGTTAACAGTTTAAGTTAACTTTCCACATGATTTGAGATGTTTAAAACTGGTTTCATGCTTCTGCAGAGCAAGACAAAAAAGTTGTTTTCTCAGGGCATACAACGCTTTGACATTACCAAGCGTATACATTTCAATCTTACACCAAACTACTGTGTGGAAACCTAATGGAAACACCTTAAGTTTACTTTCAACATGATTCTGAGTTCTTAAAAACTGATTTCATGCCTCTGTTGAGCAAGACAAAAAAGTTGTTTTCTCAGGACATGCATGCTTTGACATTACCAATAGTATACACTTCAATTTTACACCAAACTACTGTGTGCAAACCTAATGTTAACAGTTTAAGTTAACTTTCCACATGATTCTGAGTTGTTTAAAACTGGTTTCATGCCTGTGCTGAGCAAGACAAAAAAGTTATTTTCTCAGGGCATGCAATGCTTTGACATTAACAAGAGTATACATTTCAATTTTACACCAAACTACTGTGTGCAAACCTAATGTTAACAGTTTAAGTTTCTTTCCACATGATTATGAGATGTTTAAAACTGGTTTCATGCCTCTGCTGAGCAAGACAAAAAAGTTATTTTCTCAGGGCATATAATGCTATGACATTTCCAATAGTATACATTTAAATTTTACACCAAACTACTGTGTGTTAACCTAATGCAAACACCTTAAATCTACTTCCCAAATGATTCTGAGTTGTTTAAAACCTGTTTCATGCTTCTGTTGAGCAAGACAAAAAAGTTGTTTTCTCAGGGCAAGCAATGCTTTGACATTACCAATAGTATACATTTCAATGTTACACCAAACTACTGTGTGGAAACCTAATGGAAACACCTTAAGTTAACTTTCCACATGATTCTGAGTTCTTAAAAACTGATTTCATGCCTCTGTTGAGCAAGACAAAAAAGTTGTTTTCTCAGGACATGCATGCTTTGACATTACCAATAGTATAGACTTCAATTTTACACCAAACTACTGTGTGCAAACCTAATGTTAACAGTTTAAGTTAACTTTCCACATGATTATGAGATGTTTAAAACTGGTTTCATGCTTCTGCAGAGCAAGACAAAAAAGTTGTTTTCTCAGGGCATACAACGCTTTGACATTACCAAGCGTATACATTTCAATCTTACACCAAACTGCTGTGTGGAAACCTAATGGAGACACCTTAAATCAACTTTCCACATGATTCTGAGTTGTTTAAAACTGGTTTCATGCCTGTGCTGAGCTAGACAAAAAAGTTATTTTCTCAGGGCACGCAATGCTTTGACATTACCAAGAGTATACATCTCAATTTTACACCAAACTACTGGCTACAAACCTAATGTTAACAGTTTAGGTTAACTTTCCAGATGATTCTGAGTTGTTTAAAACTGGTTTCATGCCTCTGCTGAGCAAGGCAAAAAAGTTATTTTCTCAGGACATGCATGCTTTGACATTACCAATAGTATACACTTCAATTTTACACCAAACTACTGTGTGCAAACCTAATGTTAACAGTTTAAGTTAACTTTCCACATGATTATGAGATGTTTAAAACTGGTTTCATGCTTCTGCAGAGCAAGACAAAAAAGTTGTTTTCTCAGGGCATACAACGCTTTGACATTACCAAGCGTATACATTTCAATCTTACACCAAACTACTGTGTGGAAACCTAATGGAAACACCTTAAGTTTACTTTCAACATGATTCTGAGTTCTTAAAAACTGATTTCATGCCTCTGTTGAGCAAGACAAAAAAGTTGTTTTCTCAGGACATGCATGCTTTGACATTACCAATAGTATACACTTCAATTTTACACCAAACCACTGTGTGCAAACCTAATGTTAACAGTTTAAGTTAACTTTCCACATGATTCTGAGTTGTTTAAAACTGGTTTCATGCCTGTGCTGAGCAAGACAAAAAAGTTATTTTCTCAGGGCATGCAATGCTTTCACATTAACAAGAGTATACATTTCAATTTTACACCAAACTACTGTGTGCAAACCTAATGTTAACAGTTTAAGTTTCTTTCCACATGATTATGAGATGTTTAAAACTGGTTTCATGCTTCTGCAGAGCAAGACAAAAAAGTTGTTTTCTCAGGGCATACAACGCTTTGACATTACCAATAGTATACACTTCAATTTTACACCAAACTACTGTGTGCAAACCTAATGTTAACAGTTTAAGTTAACTTTCCACATGATTATGAGATGTTTAAAACTGGTTTCATGCTTCTGCAGAGCAAGACAAAAAAGTTGTTTTCTCAGGGCATACAACGCTTTGACATTACCAAGCGTATACATTTCAATCTTACACCAAACTGCTGTGTGGAAACCTAATGGAGACACCTTAAATCAACTTTCCACATGATTCTGAGTTGTTTAAAACTGGTTTCATGCCTGTGCTGAGCTAGACAAAAAAGTTATTTTCTCAGGGCACGCAATGCTTTGACATTACCAAGAGTATACATCTCAATTTTACACCAAACTACTGTGTGCAAACCTAATTCAAACACCTTAAATCAACTTCTCACATGATTCTGAGTTGTTTAAAACATGTTTCATGCTTCTGTTGAGCAAGACAAAAAAGTTGTTTTCTCAGGGCATACAATGCCTTGACATTACCAATAGTATACATTTCAATTTTACACCAAACTACTGTGTGGAAACCTAATGGAAACACCTTAAGTTAACTTTCCACATGATTCTGAGTTCTTAAAAACTGATTTCATGCCTCTGTTGAGCAAGACAAAAAAGTTGTTTTCCCAGGACATGCATGCTTTGACATTACCAATAGTATAGACTTCAATTTTACACCAAACTACTGTGTGCAAACCTAATGTTAACAGTTTAAGTTAACTTTCCACATGATTCTGAGTTGTTTAAAACTGGTTTCATGCCTGTGCAGAGCAAGACAAAAAAGTTGTTTTCTCAGGGCATACAACGCTTTGACATAACCAATAGTATACATTTCAATTTTACACCAAACTACTGGGTGCAAACCTAATGTTAACAGTTTAAGTTAACTTTCCACATGATTCTGAGTTGTTTAAAACTGGTTTCATGCCTCTGCTGAGCAAGACAAAAAAGTTATTTTCTCAGGGCATATAATGCTATGACATTTCCAATAGTATACATTTAAATTTTACACCAAACTACTGTGTGTTAACCTAATGCAAACACCTTAAATCTACTTCCCAAATGATTCTGAGTTGCTTAAAACCTGTTTCATGCTTCTGTTGAGCAAGACAAAAAAGTTGTTTTCTCAGGGCAAGCAATGCTTTGACATTACCAATAGTATACATTTCAATGTTACACCAAACTACTGTGTGGAAACCTAATGGAAACACCTTAAGTTAACTTTCCACATGTTTCTGAGTTCTTAAAAACTGATTTCATGCCTCTGTTGAGCAAGACAAAAAAGTTGTTTTCTCAGGACATGCATGCTTTGACATTACCAATAGTATACACTTCAATTTTACTCCAAACTACTGTGTGCAAACCTAATGTTAACAGTTTAAGTTAACTTTCCACATGATTCTGAGTTGTTTAAAACTGGTTTCATGCCTGTGCTGAGCAAGACAAAAAAGTTATTTTCTCAGGGCATGCAATGCTTTGACATTACCAAGAGTATACATTTCAATTTTACACCAAACTACTGGGTGCAAACCTAATGTTAACAGTTTAGGTTAACTTTCCAGATGATTCTGAGTTGTTTAAAACTGGTTTCATGCCTCTGCTGAGCAAGACAAAAAAGTTATTTTCTCAGGACATGCATGCTTTGACATTACCAATAGTATACACTTCAATTTTACACCAAACTACTGTGTGCAAACCTAATGTTAACAGTTTAAGTTAACTTTCCACATGATTATGAGATGTTTAAAACTGGTTTCATGCTTCTGCAGAGCAAGACAAAAAAGTTGTTTTCTCAGGGCATACAACGCTTTGACATTACCAAGCGTATACATTTCAATCTTACACCAAACTACTGTGTGGAAACCTAATGGAAACACCTTAAGTTTACTTTCAACATGATTCTGAGTTCTTAAAAACTGATTTCATGCCTCTGTTGAGCAAGACAAAAAAGTTGTTTTCTCAGAACATGCATGCTATGACATTTCCAATAGTATACATTTAAATTTTACACCAAACTACTGTGTGTTAACCTAATGCAAACACCTTAAATCTAGTTCCCAAATGATTCTGAGTTGTTTAAAACCTGTTTCATGCTTCTGTTGAGCAAGACAAAAAAGTTGTTTTCTCAGGGCAAGCAATGCTTTGACATTACCAATAGTATACATTTCAATGTTACACCAAACTACTGTGTGGAAACCTAATGGAAACACCTTAAGTTAACTTTCCACATGATTCTGAGTTCTTAAAAACTGATTTCATGCCTCTGTTGAGCAAGACAAAAAAGTTGTTTTCTCAGGACATGCATGCTTTGACATTACCAATAGTATACACTTCAATTTTACACCAAACTACTGTGTGCAAACCTAATGTTAACAGTTTAAGTTAACTTTCCACATGATTATGAGATGTTTAAAACTGGTTTCATGCTTCTGCAGAGCAAGACAAAAAAGTTGTTTTCTCTGGGCATACAACGCTTTGACATTACCAAGCGTATACATTTCAATCTTACACCAAACTGCTGTGTGGAAACCTAATGGAGACACCTTAAATCAACTTTCCACATGATTCTGAGTTGTTTAAAACTGGTTTCATGCCTGTGCTGAGCGAGACAAAAAAGTTATTTTCTCAGGGCACGCAATGCTTTGACATTACCAAGAGTATACATCTCAATTTTACACCAAACTACTGTGTGCAAACCTAATTCAAACACCTTAAATCAACTTCTCACATGATTCTGAGTTGTTTAAAACAAGTTTCATGCCTCTGTTGAGCAAGACAAAAAAGTTGTTTTCTCAGGGCATACAATGCCTTGACATTACCAATAGTATACATTTCAATTTTACACCAAACTACTGTGTGGAAACCTAATGGAAACACCTTAAGTTAACTTTCCACATGATTCTGAGTTCTTAAAAACTGATTTCATGCCTCTGTTGAGCAAGACAAAAAAGTTGTTTTCTCAGGACATGCATGCTTTGACATTACCAATAGTATAGACTTCAATTTTACACCAAACTACTGTGTGCAAACCTAATGTTAACAGTTTAAGTTAACTTTCCACATGATTCTGAGTTGTTTAAAACTGGTTTCATGCCTGTGCTGAGCAAGACAAAAAAGTTATTTTCTCAGGGCATGCAATGCTTTGACATTACCAAGAGTATACATTTCAATTTTACACCAAACTACTGGGTGCAAACCTAATGTTAACAGTTTAGGTTAACTTTCCAGATGATTCTGATTTGTTTAAAACTGGTTTCATGCCTCTGCTGAGCAAGACAAAAAAGTTATTTTCTCAGGACATGCATGCTTTGACATTACCAATACAATACACTTCAATTTTACACCAAACTACTGTGTGCAAACCTGATGTTAACAGTTTAAGTTAACTTTCCACATGATTATGAGATGTTTAAAACTGGTTTCATGCTTCTGCAGAGCAAGACAAAAAAGTTGTTTTCTCAGGGCATACAACGCTTTGACATTACCAAGCGTATACATTTCAATCTTACACCAAACTACTGTGTGGAAACCTAATGGAAACACCTTAAGTTTACTTTCAACATGATTCTGAGTTCTTAAAAACTGATTTCATGCCTCTGTTGAGCAAGACAAAAAAGTTGTTTTCTCAGGACATGCATGCTTTGTCATTAACAATAGTATACACTTCAATTTTACACCAAACTACTGTGTGCAAACCTAATGTTAACAGTTTAAGTTAACTTTCCACATGATTCTGAGTTGTTTAAAACTGGTTTCATGCCTGTGCTGAGCAAGACAAAAAAGTTATTTTCTCAGGGCATGCAATGCTTTGACATTACCAAGAGTATACATTTCAATTTTACACCAAACTACTGGGTGCAAACCTAATGTTAACAGTTTAAGTTAACTTTCCACATGATTCTGAGTTGTTTAAAACTGGTTTCATGCCTGTGCTGAGCAAGACAAAAAAGTTATTTTCTCAGGGCATGCAATGCTTTGACATTACCAAGAGTATACATTTCAATTTTACACCAAACTACTGGGTGCAAACCTAATGTTAACAGTTTAGGTTAACTTTCCAGATGATTCTGATTTGTTTAAAACTGGTTTCATGCCTCTGCTGAGCAAGACAAAAAAGTTATTTTCTCAGGACATGCATGCTTTGACATTACCAATAGTATACACTTCAATTTTACACCAAACTACTGTGTGCAAACCTAATGTTAACAGTTTAAGTTAACTTTCCACATGATTATGAGATGTTTAAAACTGGTTTCATGCTTCTGCAGAGCAAGACAAAAAAGTTGTTTTCTCAGGGCATACAACGCTTTGACATAACCAATAGTATACATTTCAATTTTACACCAAACTACTGGGTGCAAACCTAATGTTAACAGTTTAAGTTAACTTTCCACATGATTCTGAGTTGTTTAAAACTGGTTTCATGCCTCTGCTGAGCAAGACAAAAAAGTTATTTTCTCAGGGCATATAATGCTATGACATTTCCAATGGTATACATTTAAATTTTACACCAAACTACTGTGTGTTAACCTAATGCAAACACCTTAAATCTACTTCCCAAATGATTCTGAGTTGCTTAAAACCTGTTTCATGCTTCTGTTGAGCAAGACAAAAAAGTTGTTTTCTCAGGGCAAGCAATGCTTTGACATTACCAATAGTATACATTTCAATGTTACACCAAACTACTGTGTGGAAACCTAATGGAAACACCTTAAGTTAACTTTCCACATGTTTCTGAGTTCTTAAAAACTGATTTCATGCCTCTGTTGAGCAAGACAAAAAAGTTGTTTTCTCAGGACATGCATGCTTTGACATTACCAATAGTATACACTTCAATTTTACTCCAAACTACTGTGTGCAAACCTAATGTTAACAGTTTAAGTTAACTTTCCACATGATTCTGAGTTGTTTAAAACTGGTTTCATGCCTGTGCTGAGCAAGACAAAAAAGTTATTTTCTCAGGGCATGCAATGCTTTGACATTACCAAGAGTATACATTTCAATTTTACACCAAACTACTGGGTGCAAACCTAATGTTAACAGTTTAGGTTAACTTTCCAGATGATTCTGAGTTGTTTAAAACTGGTTTCATGCCTCTGCTGAGCAAGACAAAAAAGTTATTTTCTCAGGACATGCATGCTTTGACATTACCAATAGTATACACTTCAATTTTACACCAAACTACTGTGTGCAAACCTAATGTTAACAGTTTAAGTTAACTTTCCACATGATTATGAGATGTTTAAAACTGGTTTCATGCTTCTGCAGAGCAAGACAAAAAAGTTGTTTTCTCAGGGCATACAACGCTTTGACATTACCAAGCGTATACATTTCAATCTTACACCAAACTACTGTGTGGAAACCTAATGGAAACACCTTAAGTTTACTTTCAACATGATTCTGAGTTCTTAAAAACTGATTTCATGCCTCTGTTGAGCAAGACAAAAAAGTTGTTTTCTCAGGACATGCATGCTATGACATTTCCAATAGTATACATTTAAATTTTACACCAAACTACTGTGTGTTAACCTAATGCAAACACCTTAAATCTACTTCCCAAATGATTCTGAGTTGTTTAAAACCTGTTTCATGCTTCTGTTGAGCAAGACAAAAAAGTTGTTTTCTCAGGGCAAGCAATGCTTTGACATTACCAATAGTATACATTTCAATGTTACACCAAACTACTGTGTGGAAACCTAATGGAAACACCTTAAGTTAACTTTCCACATGATTCTGAGTTCTTAAAAACTGATTTCATGCCTCTGTTGAGCAAGACAAAAAAGTTGTTTTCTCAGGACATGCATGCTTTGACATTACCAATAGTATACACTTCAATTTTACACCAAACTACTGTGTGCAAACCTAATGTTAACAGTTTAAGTTAACTTTCCACATGATTATGAGATGTTTAAAACTGGTTTCATGCTTCTGCAGAGCAAGACAAAAAAGTTGTTTTCTCTGGGCATACAACGCTTTGACATTACCAAGCGTATACATTTCAATCTTACACCAAACTGCTGTGTGGAAACCTAATGGAGACACCTTAAATCAACTTTCCACATGATTCTGAGTTGTTTAAAACTGGTTTCATGCCTGTGCTGAGCGAGACAAAAAAGTTATTTTCTCAGGGCACGCAATGCTTTGACATTACCAAGAGTATACATCTCAATTTTACACCAAACTACTGTGTGCAAACCTAATTCAAACACCTTAAATCAACTTCTCACATGATTCTGAGTTGTTTAAAACAAGTTTCATGCCTCTGTTGAGCAAGACAAAAAAGTTGTTTTCTCAGGGCATACAATGCCTTGACATTACCAATAGTATACATTTCAATTTTACACCAAACTACTGTGTGGAAACCTAATGGAAACACCTTAAGTTAACTTTCCACATGATTCTGAGTTCTTAAAAACTGATTTCATGCCTCTGTTGAGCAAGACAAAAAAGTTGTTTTCTCAGGACATGCATGCTTTGACATTACCAATAGTATAGACTTCAATTTTACACCAAACTACTGTGTGCAAACCTAATGTTAACAGTTTAAGTTAACTTTCCACATGATTCTGAGTTGTTTAAAACTGGTTTCATGCCTGTGCTGAGCAAGACAAAAAAGTTATTTTCTCAGGGCATGCAATGCTTTGACATTACCAAGAGTATACATTTCAATTTTACACCAAACTACTGGGTACAAACCTAATGTTAACAGTTTAGGTTAACTTTCCAGATGATTCTGAGTTGTTTAAAACTGGTTTCATGCCTCTGCTGAGCAAGACAAAAAAGTTATTTTCTCAGGACATGCATGCTTTGACATTACCAATAGTATACACTTCAATTTTACACCAAACTACTGTGTGCAAACCTAATGTTAACAGTTTAAGTTAACTTTCCACATGATTATGAGATGTTTAAAACTGGTTTCATGCTTCTGCAGAGCAAGACAAAAAAGTTGTTTTCTCAGGGCATACAACGCTTTGACATTACCAAGCGTATACATTTCAATCTTACACCAAACTACTGTGTGGAAACCTAATGGAAACACCTTAAGTTTACTTTCAACATGATTCTGAGTTCTTAAAAACTGATTTCATGCCTCTGTTGAGCAAGACAAAAAAGTTGTTTTCTCAGGACATGCATGCTATGACATTTCCAATAGTATACATTTAAATTTTACACCAAACTACTGTGTGTTAACCTAATGCAAACACCTTAAATCTAGTTCCCAAATGATTCTGAGTTGTTTAAAACCTGTTTCATGCTTCTGTTGAGCAAGACAAAAAAGTTGTTTTCTCAGGGCAAGCAATGCTTTGACATTACCAATAGTATACATTTCAATGTTACACCAAACTACTGTGTGGAAACCTAATGGAAACACCTTAAGTTAACTTTCCACATGATTCTGAGTTCTTAAAAACTGATTTCATGCCTCTGTTGAGCAAGACAAAAAAGTTGTTTTCTCAGGACATGCATGCTTTGACATTACCAATAGTATACACTTCAATTTTACACCAAACTACTGTGTGCAAACCTAATGTTAACAGTTTAAGTTAACTTTCCACATGATTATGAGATGTTTAAAACTGGTTTCATGCTTCTGCAGAGCAAGACAAAAAAGTTGTTTTCTCTGGGCATACAACGCTTTGACATTACCAAGCGTATACATTTCAATCTTACACCAAACTGCTGTGTGGAATCCTAATGGAGACACCTTAAATCAACTTTCCACATGATTCTGAGTTGTTTAAAACTGGTTTCATGCCTGTGCTGAGCGAGACAAAAAAGTTATTTTCTCAGGGCACGCAATGCTTTGACATTACCAAGAGTATACATCTCAATTTTACACCAAACTACTGTGTGCAAACCTAATTCAAACACCTTAAATCAACTTCTCACATGATTCTGAGTTGTTTAAAACAAGTTTCATGCCTCTGTTGAGCAAGACAAAAAAGTTGTTTTCTCAGGGCATACAATGCCTTGACATTACCAATAGTATACATTTCAATTTTACACCAAACTACTGTGTGGAAACCTAATGGAAACACCTTAAGTTAACTTTCCACATGATTCTGAGTTCTTAAAAACTGATTTCATGCCTCTGTTGAGCAAGACAAAAAAGTTGTTTTCTCAGGACATGCATGCTTTGACATTACCAATAGTATAGACTTCAATTTTACACCAAACTACTGTGTGCAAACCTAATGTTAACAGTTTAAGTTAACTTTCCACATGATTCTGAGTTGTTTAAAACTGGTTTCATGCCTGTGCTGAGCAAGACAAAAAAGTTATTTTCTCAGGGCATGCAATGCTTTGACATTACCAAGAGTATACATTTCAATTTTACACCAAACTACTGGGTGCAAACCTAATGTTAACAGTTTAGGTTAACTTTCCAGATGATTCTGATTTGTTTAAAACTGGTTTCATGCCTCTGCTGAGCAAGACAAAAAAGTTATTTTCTCAGGACATGCATGCTTTGACATTACCAATAGTATACACTTCAATTTTACACCAAACTACTGTGTGCAAACCTAATGTTAACAGTTTAAGTTAACTTTCCACATGATTATGAGATGTTTAAAACTGGTTTCATGCTTCTGCAGAGCAAGACAAAAAAGTTGTTTTCTCAGGGCATACAACGCTTTGACATTACCAAGCGTATACATTTCAATCTTACACCAAACTACTGCGTGGAAACCTAATGGAAACACCTTAAGTTTACTTTCAACATGATTCTGAGTTCTTAAAAACTGATTTCATGCCTCTGTTGAGCAAGACAAAAAAGTTGTTTTCTCAGGACATGCATGCTTTGTCATTACCAATAGTATACACTTCAATTTTACACCAAACTACTGTGTGCAAACCTAATGTTAACAGTTTAAGTTAACTTTCCACATGATTCTGAGTTGTTTAAAACTGGTTTCATGCCTGTGCTGAGCAAGACAAAAAAGTTATTTTCTCAGGGCATGCAATGCTTTGACATTAACAAGAGTATACATTTCAATTTTACACCAAACTACTGTGTGCAAACCTAATGTTAACAGTTTAAGTTTCTTTCCACATGATTATGAGATGTTTAAAACTGGTTTCATGCTTCTGCAGAGCAAGACAAAAAAGTTGTTTTCTCAGGGCATACAACGCTTTGACATTACCAATAGTATACATTTCAATTTTACACCAAACTACTGGGTGCAAACCTAATGTTAACAGTTTAAGTTAACTTTCCACATGATTCTGAGTTGTTTAAAACTGGTTTCATGCCTCTGCTGAGCAAGACAAAAAAGTTATTTTCTCAGGGCATATAATGCTATGACATTTCCAATAGTATACATTTAAATTTTACACCAAACTACTGTGTGTTAACCTAATGCAAACACCTTAAATCTACTTCCCAAATGATTCTGAGTTGTTTAAAACCTGTTTCATGCTTCTGTTGAGCAAGAGAAAAAAGTTGTTTTCTCAGGGCAAGCAATGCTTTGACATTACCAATAGTATACATTTCAATGTTACACCAAACTACTGTGTGGAAACCTAATGGAAACACCTTAAGTTAACTTTCCACATGATTCTGAGTTCTTAAAAACTGATTTCATGCCTCTGTTGAGCAAGACAAAAAAGTTGTTTTCTCAGGACATGCATGCTTTGACATTACCAATAGTATACACTTCAATTTTACACCAAACTACTGTGTGCAAACCTAATGTTAACAGTTTAAGTTAACTTTCCACATGATTATGAGATGTTTAAAACTGGTTTCATGCTTCTGCAGAGCAAGACAAAAAAGTTGTTTTCTCAGGGCATACAACGCTTTGACATTACCAATAGTATACATTTCAATTTTACACCAAACTACTGGGTGCAAACGTAATGTTAACAGTTTAAGTTAACTTTCCACATGATTCTGAGTTGTTTAAAACTGGTTTCATGCCTCTGCTGAGCAAGACAAAAAAGTTATTTTCTCAGGGCATATAATGCTATGACATTTCCAATAGTATACATTTAAATTTTACACCAAACTACTGTGTGTTAACCTAATGCAAACACCTTAAATCTACTTCCCAAATGATTCTGAGTTGTTTAAAACCTGTTTCATGCTTCTGTTGAGTAAGACAAAAAAGTTGTTTTCTCAGGGCAAGCAATGCTTTGACATTACCAATAGTATACATTTCAATGTTACACCAAACTACTGTGTGGAAACCTAATGGAAACACCTTAAGTTAACTTTCCACATGATTCTGAGTTCTTAAAAACTGATTTCATGCCTCTGTTGAGCAAGACAAAAAAGTTGTTTTCTCAGGACATGCATGCTTTGACATTACCAATAGTATACACTTCAATTTTACACCAAACTACTGTGTGCAAACCTAATGTTAACAGTTTAAGTTAACTTTCCACATGATTATGAGATGTTTAAAACTGGTTTCATGCTTCTGCAGAGCAAGACAAAAAAGTTGTTTTCTCAGGGCATACAACGCTTTGACATTACCAAGCGTATACATTTCAATCTTACACCAAACTACTGTGTGGAAACCTAATGGAAACACCTTAAGTTTACTTTCAACATGATTCTGAGTTCTTAAAAACTGATTTCATGCCTCTGTTGAGCAAGACAAAAAAGTTGTTTTCTCAGGACATGCATGCTTTGACATTACCAATAGTATACACTTCAATTTTACACCAAACTACTGTGTGCAAACCTAATGTTAACAGTTTAAGTTAACTTTCCACATGATTCTGAGTTGTTTAAAACTGGTTTCATGCCTGTGCTGAGCAAGACAAAAAAGTTATTTTCTCAGGGCATGCAATGCTTTGACATTAACAAGAGTATACATTTCAATTTTACACCAAACTACTGTGTGCAAACCTAATGTTAACAGTTTAAGTTTCTTTCCACATGATTCTGAGTTGTTTAAAACTGGTTTCATGCCTGTGCTGAGCTAGACAAAAAAGTTATTTTCTCAGGGCACGCAATGCTTTGACATTACCAAGAGTATACATCTCAATTTTACACCAAACTACTGTGTGCAATCCTAATTCAAACACCTTAAATCAACTTCTCACATGATTCTGAGTTGTTTAAAACAAGTTTCATGCCTCTGTTGAGCAAGACAAAAAAGTTGTTTTCTCAGGGCATACAATGCCTTGACATTACCAATAGTATACATTTCAATATTACACCAAACTACTGTGTGGAAACCTAATGGAAACACCTTAAGTTAACTTTCCACATGATTCTGAGTTCTTAAAAACTGATTTCATGCCTCTGTTGAGCAAGACAAAAAAGTTGTTTTCTCAGGACATGCATGCTTTGACATTACCAATAGTATAGACTTCAATTTTACACCAAACTACTGTGTGCAAACCTAATGTTAACAGTTTAAGTTAACTTTCCACATGATTCTGAGTTGTTTAAAACTGGTTTCATGCCTGTGCTGAGCAAGACAAAAAAGTTATTTTCTCAGGGCATGCAATGCTTTGACATTACCAAGAGTATACATTTCAATTTTACACCAAACTACTGGGTGCAAACCTAATGTTAACAGTTTAGGTTAACTTTCCAGATGATTCTGAGTTGTTTAAAACTGGTTTCATGCCTCTGCTGAGCAAGACAAAAAAGTTATTTTCTCAGGACATGCATGCTTTGACATTACCAATAGTATACACTTCAATTTTACACCAAACTACTGTGTGCAAACCTAATGTTAACAGTTTAAGTTAACTTTCCACATGATTATGAGATGTTTAAAACTGGTTTCATGCTTCTGCAGAGCAAGACAAAAAAGTTGTTTTCTCAGGGCATACAACGCTTTGACATTACCAAGCGTATACATTTCAATCTTACACCAAACTACTGCGTGGAAACCTAATGGAAACACCTTAAGTTTACTTTCAACATGATTCTGAGTTCTTAAAAACTGATTTCATGCCTCTGTTGAGCAAGACAAAAAAGTTGTTTTCTCAGGACATGCATGCTTTGTCATTACCAATAGTATACACTTCAATTTTACACCAAACTACTGTGTGCAAACCTAATGTTAACAGTTTAAGTTAACTTTCCACATGATTCTGAGTTGTTTAAAACTGGTTTCATGCCTGTGCTGAGCAAGACAAAAAAGTTATTTTCTCAGGGCATGCAATGCTTTGACATTAACAAGAGTATACATTTCAATTTTACACCAAACTACTGTGTGCAAACCTAATGTTAACAGTTTAAGTTTCTTTCCACATGATTATGAGATGTTTAAAACTGGTTTCATGCTTCTGCAGAGCAAGACAAAAAAGTTGTTTTCTCAGGGCATACAACGCTTTGACATTACCAATAGTATACATTTCAATTTTACACCAAACTACTGGGTGCAAACCTAATGTTAACAGTTTAAGTTAACTTTCCACATGATTCTGAGTTGTTTAAAACTGGTTTCATGCCTCTGCTGAGCAAGACAAAAAAGTTATTTTCTCAGGGCATATAATGCTATGACATTTCCAATAGTATACATTTAAATTTTACACCAAACTACTGTGTGTTAACCTAATGCAAACACCTTAAATCTACTTCCCAAATGATTCTGAGTTGTTTAAAACCTGTTTCATGCTTCTGTTGAGCAAGACAAAAAAGTTGTTTTCTCAGGGCAAGCAATGCTTTGACATTACCAATAGTATACATTTCAATGTTACACCAAACTACTGTGTGGAAACCTAATGGAAACACCTTAAGTTAACTTTCCACATGATTCTGAGTTCTTAAAAACTGATTTCATGCCTCTGTTGAGCAAGACAAAAAAGTTGTTTTCTCAGGACATGCATGCTTTGACATTACCAATAGTATACACTTCAATTTTACACCAAACTACTGTGTGCAAACCTAATGTTAACAGTTTAAGTTAACTTTCCACATGATTATGAGATGTTTAAAACTGGTTTCATGCTTCTGCAGAGCAAGACAAAAAAGTTGTTTTCTCTGGGCATACAACGCTTTGACATTACCAAGCGTATACATTTCAATCTTACACCAAACTGCTGTGTGGAAACCTAATGGAGACACCTTAAATCAACTTTCCACATGATTCTGAGTTGTTTAAAACTGGTTTCATGCCTGTGCTGAGCTAGACAAAAAAGTTATTTTCTCAGGGCACGCAATGCTTTGACATTACCAAGAGTATACATCTCAATTTTACACCAAACTACTGTGTGCAATCCTAATTCAAACACCTTAAATCAACTTCTCACATGATTCTGAGTTGTTTAAAACAAGTTTCATGCCTCTGTTGAGCAAGACAAAAAAGTTGTTTTCTCAGGGCATACAATGCCTTGACATTACCAATAGTATACATTTCAATTTTACACCAAACTACTGTGTGGAAACCTAATGGAAACACCTTAAGTTAACTTTCCACATGATTCTGAGTTCTTAAAAACTGATTTCATGCCTCTGTTGAGCAAGACAAAAAAGTTGTTTTCTCAGGACATGCATGCTTTGACATTACCAATAGTATAGACTTCAATTTTACACCAAACTACTGTGTGCAAACTTAATGTTAACAGTTTAAGTTAACTTTCCACATGATTCTGAGTTGTTTAAAACTGGTTTCATGCCTGTGCTGAGCAAGACAAAAAAGTTATTTTCTCAGGGCATGCAATGCTTTGACATTACCAAGAGTATACATTTCAATTTTACACCAAACTACTGGGTGCAAACCTAATGTTAACAGTTTAGGTTAACTTTCCAGATGATTCTGAGTTGTTTAAAACTGGTTTCATGCCTCTGCTGAGCAAGACAAAAAAGTTATTTTCTCAGGACATGCATGCTTTGACATTACCAATAGTATACACTTCAATTTTACACCAAACTACTCTGTGCAAACCTAATGTTAACGGTTTAAGTTAACTTTCCACATGATTATGAGATGTTTAAAACTGGTTTCATGCTTCTGCAGAGCAAGACAAAAAGTTGTTTTCTCAGGGCATACAACGCTTTGACATTACCAAGCGTATACATTTCAATCTTACACCAAACTACTGTGTGGAAACCTAATGGAAACGCCTTAAGTTTACTTTCAACATGATTCTGAGTTCTTAAAACTAATTTCATGCCTCTGTTGAGCAAGACAAAAAAGTTGTTTTCTCAGGACATGCATGCTTTGTCATTACCAATAGTATACACTTCAATTTTACACCAAACTACTGTGTGCAAACCTAATGTTAACAGTTTAAGTTAACTTTCCACATGATTCTGAGTTGTTTAAAACTGGTTTCATGCCTGTGCTGAGCAAGACAAAAAAGTTATTTTCTCAGGGCATGCAATGCTTTGACATTACCAAGAGTATACATTTCAATTTTACACCAAACTACTGTGTGCAAACCTAATGTTAACAGTTTAAGTTAACTTTCCACATGATTTGAGATGTTTAAAACTGGTTTCATGCTTCTGCAGAGCAAGACAAAAAAGTTGTTTTCTCAGGGCATACAACGCTTTGACATTACCAAGCGTATACATTTCAATCTTACACCAAACTACTGTGTGGAAACCTAATGGAAACACCTTAAGTTTACTTTCAACATGATTCTGAGTTCTTAAAAACTGATTTCATGCCTCTGTTGAGCAAGACAAAAAAGTTGTTTTCTCAGGACATGCATGCTTTGACATTACCAATAGTATACACTTCAATTTTACACCAAACTACTGTGTGCAAACCTAATGTTAACAGTTTAAGTTAACTTTCCACATGATTCTGAGTTGTTTAAAACTGGTTTCATGCCTGTGCTGAGCAAGACAAAAAAGTTATTTTCTCAGGGCATGCAATGCTTTGACATTAACAAGAGTATACATTTCAATTTTACACCAAACTACTGTGTGCAAACCTAATGTTAACAGTTTAAGTTTCTTTCCACATGATTATGAGATGTTTAAAACTGGTTTCATGCCTCTGCTGAGCAAGACAAAAAAGTTATTTTCTCAGGGCATATAATGCTATGACATTTCCAATAGTATACATTTAAATTTTACACCAAACTACTGTGTGTTAACCTAATGCAAACACCTTAAATCTACTTCCCAAATGATTCTGAGTTGTTTAAAACCTGTTTCATGCTTCTGTTGAGCAAGACAAAAAAGTTGTTTTCTCAGGGCAAGCAATGCTTTGACATTACCAATAGTATACATTTCAATGTTACACCAACTACTGAACTAAGTGTGGAAGACCTAATGGGAAACACCTTAAGTTAACTTTCCACATGATTCTGAGTTCTTAAAACTGATTTCATGCCTCTGTTGAGCAAGACAAAAAAGTTGTTTTCTCAGGACATGCATGCTTTGACATTACCAATAGTATAGACTTCAATTTTACACCAAACTACTGTGTGCAAACCTAATGTTAACAGTTTAAGTTAACTTTCCACATGATTATGAGATGTTTAAAACTGGTTTCATGCTTCTGCAGAGCAAGACAAAAAAGTTGTTTTCTCAGGGCATACAACGCTTTGACATTACCAAGCGTATACATTTCAATCTTACACCAAACTGCTGTGTGGAAACCTAATGGAGACACCTTAAATCAACTTTCCACATGATTCTGAGTTGTTTAAAACTGGTTTCATGCCTGTGCTGAGCTAGACAAAAAAGTTATTTTCTCAGGGAACGCAATGCTTTGACATTACCAAGAGTATACATCTCAATTTTACACCAAACTACTGGCTACAAACCTAATGTTAACAGTTTAGGTTAACTTTCCAGATGATTCTGAGTTGTTTAAAACTGGTTTCATGCCTCTGCTGAGCAAGGCAAAAAAGTTATTTTCTCAGGACATGCATGCTTTGACATTACCAATAGTATACACTTCAATTTTACACCAAACTACTGTGTGCAAACCTAATGTTAACAGTTTAAGTTAAACATGATTATGAGATGTTTAAAACTGGTTTCATGCTTCTGCAGAGCAAGACAAAAAAGTTGTTTTCTCAGGGCATACAACGCTTTGACATTACCAAGCGTATACATTTCAATCTTACACCAAACTACTGTGTGGAAACCTAATGGAAACACCTTAAGTTTACTTTCAACATGATTCTGAGTTCTTAAAAACTGATTTCATGCCTCTGTTGAGCAAGACAAAAAAGTTGTTTTCTCAGGACATGCATGCTTTGACATTACCAATAGTATACACTTCAATTTTACACCAAACCACTGTGTGCAAACCTAATGTTAACAGTTTAAGTTAACTTTCCACATGATTCTGAGTTGTTTAAAACTGGTTTCATGCCTGTGCTGAGCAAGACAAAAAAGTTATTTTCTCAGGGCATGCAATGCTTTCACATTAACAAGAGTATACATTTCAATTTTACACCAAACTACTGTGTGCAAACCTAATGTTAACAGTTTAAGTTTCTTTCCACATGATTATGAGATGTTTAAAACTGGTTTCATGCTTCTGCAGAGCAAGACAAAAAAGTTGTTTTCTCAGGGCATACAACGCTTTGACATTACCAATAGTATACACTTCAATTTTACACCAAACTACTGTGTGCAAACCTAATGTTAACAGTTTAAGTTAACTTTCCACATGATTATGAGATGTTTAAAACTGGTTTCATGCTTCTGCAGAGCAAGACAAAAAAGTTGTTTTCTCAGGGCATACAACGCTTTGACATTACCAAGCGTATACATTTCAATCTTACACCAAACTGCTGTGTGGAAACCTAATGGAGACACCTTAAATCAACTTTCCACATGATTCTGAGTTGTTTAAAACTGGTTTCATGCCTGTGCTGAGCTAGACAAAAAAGTTATTTTCTCAGGGCACGCAATGCTTTGACATTACCAAGAGTATACATCTCAATTTTACACCAAACTACTGTGTGCAAACCTAATTCAAACACCTTAAATCAACTTCTCACATGATTCTGAGTTGTTTAAAACATGTTTCATGCTTCTGTTGAGCAAGACAAAAAAGTTGTTTTCTCAGGGCATACAATGCCTTGACATTACCAATAGTATACATTTCAATTTTACACCAAACTACTGTGTGGAAACCTAATGGAAACACCTTAAGTTAACTTTCCACATGATTCTGAGTTCTTAAAAACTGATTTCATGCCTCTGTTGAGCAAGACAAAAAAGTTGTTTTCTCAGGACATGCATGCTTTGACATTACCAATAGTATAGACTTCAATTTTACACCAAACTACTGTGTGCAAACCTAATGTTAACAGTTTAAGTTAACTTTCCACATGATTCTGAGTTGTTTAAAACTGGTTTCATGCCTGTGCAGAGCAAGACAAAAAAGTTGTTTTCTCAGGGCATACAACGCTTTGACATAACCAATAGTATACATTTCAATTTTACACCAAACTACTGGGTGCAAACCTAATGTTAACAGTTTAAGTTAACTTTCCACATGATTCTGAGTTGTTTAAAACTGGTTTCATGCCTCTGCTGAGCAAGACAAAAAAGTTATTTTCTCAGGGCATATAATGCTATGACATTTCCAATAGTATACATTTAAATTTTACACCAAACTACTGTGTGTTAACCTAATGCAAACACCTTAAATCTACTTCCCAAATGATTCTGAGTTGCTTAAAACCTGTTTCATGCTTCTGTTGAGCAAGACAAAAAAGTTGTTTTCTCAGGGCAAGCAATGCTTTGACATTACCAATAGTATACATTTCAATGTTACACCAAACTACTGTGTGGAAACCTAATGGAAACACCTTAAGTTAACTTTCCACATGTTTCTGAGTTCTTAAAAACTGATTTCATGCCTCTGTTGAGCAAGACAAAAAAGTTGTTTTCTCAGGACATGCATGCTTTGACATTACCAATAGTATACACTTCAATTTTACTCCAAACTACTGTGTGCAAACCTAATGTTAACAGTTTAAGTTAACTTTCCACATGATTCTGAGTTGTTTAAAACTGGTTTCATGCCTGTGCTGAGCAAGACAAAAAAGTTATTTTCTCAGGGCATGCAATGCTTTGACATTACCAAGAGTATACATTTCAATTTTACACCAAACTACTGGGTGCAAACCTAATGTTAACAGTTTAGGTTAACTTTCCAGATGATTCTGAGTTGTTTAAAACTGGTTTCATGCCTCTGCTGAGCAAGACAAAAAAGTTATTTTCTCAGGACATGCATGCTTTGACATTACCAATAGTATACACTTCAATTTTACACCAAACTACTGTGTGCAAACCTAATGTTAACAGTTTAAGTTAACTTTCCACATGATTATGAGATGTTTAAAACTGGTTTCATGCTTCTGCAGAGCAAGACAAAAAAGTTGTTTTCTCAGGGCATACAACGCTTTGACATTACCAAGCGTATACATTTCAATCTTACACCAAACTACTGTGTGGAAACCTAATGGAAACACCTTAAGTTTACTTTCAACATGATTCTGAGTTCTTAAAAACTGATTTCATGCCTCTGTTGAGCAAGACAAAAAAGTTGTTTTCTCAGGACATGCATGCTATGACATTTCCAATAGTATACATTTAAATTTTACACCAAACTACTGTGTGTTAACCTGATGCAAACACCTTAAATCTACTTCCCAAATGATTCTGAGTTGTTTAAAACCTGTTTCATGCTTCTGTTGAGCAAGACAAAAAAGTTGTTTTCTCAGGGCAAGCAATGCTTTGACATTACCAATAGTATACATTTCAATGTTACACCAAACTACTGTGTGGAAACCTAATGGAAACACCTTAAGTTAACTTTCCACATGATTCTGAGTTCTTAAAAACTGATTTCATGCCTCTGTTGAGCAAGACAAAAAAGTTGTTTTCTCAGGACATGCATGCTTTGACATTACCAATAGTATACACTTCAATTTTACACCAAACTACTGTGTGCAAACCTAATGTTAACAGTTTAAGTTAACTTTCCACATGATTATGAGATGTTTAAAACTGGTTTCATGCTTCTGCAGAGCAAGACAAAAAAGTTGTTTTCTCTGGGCATACAACGTTTTGACATTACCAAGCGTATACATTTCAATCTTACACCAAACTGCTGTGTGGAAACCTAATGGAGACACCTTAAATCAACTTTCCACATGATTCTGAGTTGTTTAAAACTGGTTTCATGCCTGTGCTGAGCGAGACAAAAAAGTTATTTTCTCAGGGCACGCAATGCTTTGACATTACCAAGAGTATACATCTCAATTTTACACCAAACTACTGTGTGCAAACCTAATTCAAACACCTTAAATCAACTTCTCACATGATTCTGAGTTGTTTAAAACAAGTTTCATGCCTCTGTTGAGCAAGACAAAAAAGTTGTTTTCTCAGGGCATACAATGCCTTGACATTACCAATAGTTTACATTTCAATTTTACACCAAACTACTGTGTGGAAACCTAATGGAAACACCTTAAGTTAACTTTCCACATGATTCTGAGTTCTTAAAAACTGATTTCATGCCTCTGTTGAGCAAGACAAAAAAGTTGTTTTCTCAGGACATGCATGCTTTGACATTACCAATAGTATAGACTTCAATTTTACACCAAACTACTGTGTGCAAACCTAATGTTAACAGTTTAAGTTAACTTTCCACATGATTCTGAGTTGTTTAAAACTGGTTTCATGCCTGTGCTGAGCAAGACAAAAAAGTTATTTTCTCAGGGCATGCAATGCTTTGACATTACCAAGAGTATACATTTCAATTTTACACCAAACTACTGGGTGCAAACCTAATGTTAACAGTTTAGGTTAACTTTCCAGATGATTCTGATTTGTTTAAAACTGGTTTCATGCCTCTGCTGAGCAAGACAAAAAAGTTATTTTCTCAGGACATGCATGCTTTGACATTACCAATAGTATACACTTCAATTTTACACCAAACTACTGTGTGCAAACCTAATGTTAACAGTTTAAGTTAACTTTCCACATGATTATGAGATGTTTAAAACTGGTTTCATGCTTCTGCAGAGCAAGACAAAAAAGTTGTTTTCTCAGGGCATACAACGCTTTGACATTACCAAGCGTATACATTTCAATCTTACACCAAACTACTGTGTGGAAACCTAATGGAAACACCTTAAGTTTACTGTCAACATGATTCTGAGTTCTTAAAAACTGATTTCATCCTCTGTTGAGCAAGACAAAAAAGTTGTTTTCTCAGGACATGCATGCTTTGTCATTAACAATAGTATACACTTCAATTTTACACCAAACTACTGTGTGCAAACCTAATGTTAACAGTTTAAGTTAACTTTCCACATGATTCTGAGTTGTTTAAAACTGGTTTCATGCCTGTGCTGAGCAAGACAAAAAAGTTATTTTCTCAGGGCATGCAATGCTTTGACATTACCAAGAGTATACATTTCAATTTTACACCAACTACTGGGTGCAAACCTAATGTTAACAGTTTAAGTTAACTTTCCACATGATTCTGAGTTGTTTAAAACTGGTTTCATGCCTGTGCTGAGCAAGACAAAAAAGTTATTTTCTCAGGGCATGCAATGCTTTGACATTACCAAGAGTATACATTTCAATTTTACACCAACTACTGGGTGCAAACCTAATGTTAACAGTTTAGGTTAACTTTCCAGATGATTCTGATTTGTTTAAAACTGGTTTCATGCCTCTGCTGAGCAAGACAAAAAAGTTATTTTCTCAGGACATGCATGCTTTGACATTACCAATAGTATACACTTCAATTTTACACCAAACTACTGTGTGCAAACCTAATGTTAACAGTTTAAGTTAACTTTCCACATGATTATGAGATGTTTAAAACTGGTTTCATGCTTCTGCAGAGCAAGACAAAAAAGTTGTTTTCTCAGGGCATACAACGCTTTGACATTACCAAGCGTATACATTTCAATCTTACACCAAACTACTGTGTGGAAACCTAATGGAAACACCTTAAGTTTACTTTCAACATGATTCTGAGTTCTTAAAAACTGATTTCATGCCTCTGTTGAGCAAGACAAAAAAGTTGTTTTCTCAGGACATGCATGCTTTGTCATTACCAATAGTATACACTTCAATTTTACACCAAACTACTGTGTGCAAACCTAATGTTAACAGTTTAAGTTAACTTTCCACATGATTCTGAGTTGTTTAAAACTGGTTTCATGCCTGTGCTGAGCAAGACAAAAAAGTTATTTTCTCAGGGCATGCAAT
This sequence comes from Mobula birostris, assembly GCF_030028105.1. Classification (NCBI taxonomy): domain Eukaryota; kingdom Metazoa; phylum Chordata; class Chondrichthyes; order Myliobatiformes; family Myliobatidae; genus Mobula; species Mobula birostris. The sequence goes on along the minus strand of NC_092372.1, from coordinate 143,144,363 downwards.
GCTTTGACATTACCAAGAGTATACATTTCAATTTTACACCAAACTACTGGGTGCAAACCTAATGTTAACAGTTTAGGTTAACTTTCCAGATGATTCTGGGTTGTTTAAAACTGGTTTCATGCCTCTGCTGAGCAAGACAAAAAAGTTATTTTCTCAGGACATGCATGCTTTGACATTACCAATAGTATACACTTCAATTTTACACCAAACTACTGTGTGCAAACCTAATGTTAACAGTTTAAGTTAACTTTCCACATGATTATGAGATGTTTAAACTGGTTTCATGCTTCTGCAGAGCAAGACAAAAAAGTTGTTTTCTCAGGGCATACAACGCTTTGACATTACCAAGCGTATACATTTCAATCTTACACCAAACTACTGTGTGGAAACCTAATGGAAACACCTTAAGTTTACTTTCAACATGATTCTGAGTTCTTAAAAACTGATTTCATGCCTCTGTTGAGCAAGACAAAAAAGTTGTTTTCTCAGGACATGCATGCTTTGACATTACCAATAGTATACACTTCAATTTTACACCAAACTACTGTGTGCAAACCTAATGTTAACAGTTTAAGTTAACTTTCCACATGATTCTGAGTTGTTTAAAACTGGTTTCATGCCTCTGCTGAGCAAGACAAAAAAGTTATTTTCTCAGGGCATATAATGCTATGACATTTCCAATAGTATACATTTAAATTTTACACCAAACTACTGTGTGTTAACCTAATGCAAACACCTTAAATCTACTTCCCAAATGATTCTGAGTTGCTTAAAACCTGTTTCATGCTTCTGTTGAGCAAGACAAAAAAGTTGTTTTCTCAGGGCAAGCAATGCTTTGACATTACCAATAGTATACATTTCAATGTTACACCAAACTACTGTGTGGAAACCTAATGGAAACACCTTAAGTTAACTTTCCACATGTTTCTGAGTTCTTAAAAACTGATTTCATGCCTCTGTTGAGCAAGACAAAAAAGTTGTTTTCTCAGGACATGCATGCTTTGACATTACCAATAGTATACACTTCAATTTTACTCCAAACTACTGTGTGCAAACCTAATGTTAACAGTTTAAGTTAACTTTCCACATGATTCTGAGTTGTTTAAAACTGGTTTCATGCCTGTGCTGAGCAAGACAAAAAAGTTATTTTCTCAGGGCATGCAATGCTTTGACATTACCAAGAGTATACATTTCAATTTTACACCAAACTACTGGGTGCAAACCTAATGTTAACAGTTTAGGTTAACTTTCCAGATGATTCTGAGTTGTTTAAAACTGGTTTCATGCCTCTGCTGAGCAAGACAAAAAAGTTATTTTCTCAGGACATGCATGCTTTGACATTACCAATAGTATACACTTCAATTTTACACCAAACTACTGTGTGCAAACCTAATGTTAACAGTTTAAGTTAACTTTCCACATGATTATGAGATGTTTAAAACTGGTTTCATGCTTCTGCAGAGCAAGACAAAAAAGTTGTTTTCTCAGGGCATACAACGCTTTGACATTACCAAGCGTATACATTTCAATCTTACACCAAACTACTGTGGGGAAACCTAATGGAAACACCTTAAGTTTACTTTCAACATGATTCTGAGTTCTTAAAAACTGATTTCATGCCTCTGTTGAGCAAGACAAAAAAGTTGTTTTCTCAGGACATGCATGCTATGACATTTCCAATAGTATACATTTAAATTTTACACCAAACTACTGTGTGTTAACCTAATGCAAACACCTTAAATCTACTTCCCAAATGATTCTGAGTTGTTTAAAACCTGTTTCATGCTTCTGTTGAGCAAGACAAAAAAGTTGTTTTCTCAGGGCAAGCAATGCTTTGACATTACCAATAGTATACATTTCAATGTTACACCAAACTACTGTGTGGAAACCTAATGGAAACACCTTAAGTTAACTTTCCACATGATTCTGAGTTCTTAAAAACTGATTTCATGCCTCTGTTGAGCAAGACAAAAAAGTTGTTTTCTCAGGACATGCATGCTTTGACATTACCAATAGTATACACTTCAATTTTACACCAAACTACTGTGTGCAAACCTAATGTTAACAGTTTAAGTTAACTTTCCACATGATTATGAGATGTTTAAAACTGGTTTCATGCTTCTGCAGAGCAAGACAAAAAAGTTGTTTTCTCTGGGCATACAACGCTTTGACATTACCAAGCGTATACATTTCAATCTTACACCAAACTGCTGTGTGGAAACCTAATGGAGACACCTTAAATCAACTTTCCACATGATTCTGAGTTGTTTAAAACTGGTTTCATGCCTGTGCTGAGCGAGACAAAAAAGTTATTTTCTCAGGGCACGCAATGCTTTGACATTACCAAGAGTATACATCTCAATTTTACACCAAACTACTGTGTGCAAACCTAATTCAAACACCTTAAATCAACTTCTCACATGATTCTGAGTTGTTTAAAACAAGTTTCATGCCTCTGTTGAGCAAGACAAAAAAGTTGTTTTCTCAGGGCATACAATGCCTTGACATTACCAATAGTTTACATTTCAATTTTACACCAAACTACTGTGTGGAAACCTAATGGAAACACCTTAAGTTAACTTTCCACATGATTCTGAGTTCTTAAAAACTGATTTCATGCCTCTGTTGAGCAAGACAAAAAAGTTGTTTTCTCAGGACATGCATGCTTTGACATTACCAATAGTATAGACTTCAATTTTACACCAAACTACTGTGTGCAAACCTAATGTTAACAGTTTAAGTTAACTTTCCACATGATTCTGAGTTGTTTAAAACTGGTTTCATGCCTGTGCTGAGCAAGACAAAAAAGTTATTTTCTCAGGGCATGCAATGCTTTGACATTACCAAGAGTATACATTTCAATTTTACACCAAACTACTGGGTGCAAACCTAATGTTAACAGTTTAGGTTAACTTTCCAGATGATTCTGATTTGTTTAAAACTGGTTTCATGCCTCTGCTGAGCAAGACAAAAAAGTTATTTTCTCAGGACATGCATGCTTTGACATTACCAATAGTATACACTTCAATTTTACACCAAACTACTGTGTGCAAACCTAATGTTAACAGTTTAAGTTAACTTTCCACATGATTATGAGATGTTTAAAACTGGTTTCATGCTTCTGCAGAGCAAGACAAAAAAGTTGTTTTCTCAGGGCATACAACGCTTTGACATTACCAAGCGTATACATTTCAATCTTACACCAAACTACTGTGTGGAAACCTAATGGAAACACCTTAAGTTTACTTTCAACATGATTCTGAGTTCTTAAAAACTGATTTCATGCCTCTGTTGAGCAAGACAAAAAAGTTGTTTTCTCAGGACATGCATGCTTTGTCATTAACAATAGTATACACTTCAATTTTACACCAAACTACTGTGTGCAAACCTAATGTTAACAGTTTAAGTTAACTTTCCACATGATTCTGAGTTGTTTAAAACTGGTTTCATGCCTGTGCTGAGCAAGACAAAAAAGTTATTTTCTCAGGGCATGCAATGCTTTGACATTACCAAGAGTATACATTTCAATTTTACACCAAACTACTGGGTGCAAACCTAATGTTAACAGTTTAAGTTAACTTTCCACATGATTCTGAGTTGTTTAAAACTGGTTTCATGCCTGTGCTGAGCAAGACAAAAAAGTTATTTTCTCAGGGCATGCAATGCTTTGACATTACCAAGAGTATACATTTCAATTTTACACCAAACTACTGGGTGCAAACCTAATGTTAACAGTTTAGGTTAACTTTCCAGATGATTCTGATTTGTTTAAAACTGGTTTCATGCCTCTGCTGAGCAAGACAAAAAAGTTATTTTCTCAGGACATGCATGCTTTGACATTACCAATAGTATACACTTCAATTTTACACCAAACTACTGTGTGCAAACCTAATGTTAACAGTTTAAGTTAACTTTCCACATGATTATGAGATGTTTAAAACTGGTTTCATGCTTCTGCAGAGCAAGACAAAAAAGTTGTTTTCTCAGGGCATACAACGCTTTGACATTACCAAGCGTATACATTTCAATCTTACACCAAACTACTGTGTGGAAACCTAATGGAAACACCTTAAGTTTACTTTCAACATGATTCTGAGTTCTTAAAAACTGATTTCATGCCTCTGTTGAGCAAGACAAAAAAGTTGTTTTCTCAGGACATGCATGCTTTGTCATTACCAATAGTATACACTTCAATTTTACACCAAACTACTGTGTGCAAACCTAATGTTAACAGTTTAAGTTAACTTTCCACATGATTCTGAGTTGTTTAAAACTGGTTTCATGCCTGTGCTGAGCAAGACAAAAAAGTTATTTTCTCAGGGCATGCAATGCTTTGACATTACCAAGAGTATACATTTCAATTTTACACCAAACTACTGGGTGCAAACCTAATGTTAACAGTTTAGGTTAACTTTCCAGATGATTCTGGGTTGTTTAAAACTGGTTTCATGCCTCTGCTGAGCAAGACAAAAAAGTTATTTTCTCAGGACATGCATGCTTTGACATTACCAATAGTATACACTTCAATTTTACACCAAACTACTGTGTGCTAACCTAATGTTAACAGTTTAAGTTAACTTTCCACATGATTATGAGATGTTTAAAACTGGTTTCATGCTTCTGCAGAGCAAGACAAAAAAGTTGTTTTCTCAGGGCATACAACGCTTTGACATTACCAAGCGTATACATTTCAATCTTACACCAAACTACTGTGTGGAAACCTAATGGAAACACCTTAAGTTTACTTTCAACATGATTCTGAGTTCTTAAAAACTGATTTCATGCCTCTGTTGAGCAAGACAAAAAAGTTGTTTTCTCAGGACATGCATGCTTTGACATTACCAATAGTATACACTTCAATTTTACACCAAACTACTGTGTGCAAACCTAATGTTAACAGTTTAAGTTAACTTTCCACATGATTCTGAGTTGTTTAAAACTGGTTTCATGCCTGTGCTGAGCAAGACAAAAAAGTTATTTTCTCAGGGCATGCAATGCTTTGACATTAACAAGAGTATACATTTCAATTTTACACCAAACTACTCTGTGCAAACCTAATGTTAACAGTTTAAGTTTCTTTCCACATGATTATGAGATGTTTAAAACTGGTTTCATGCTTCTGCGGAGCAAGACAAAAAAGTTGTTTTCTCAGGGCATACAACGCTTTGACATTACCAATAGTATACATTTCAATTTTACACCAAACTACTGGGTGCAAACCTAATGTTAACAGTTTAAGTTAACTTTCCACATGATTCTGAGTTGTTTAAAACTGGTTTCATGCCTCTGCTGAGCAAGACAAAAAAGTTATTTTCTCAGGGCATATAATGCTATGACATTTCCAATAGTATACATTTAAATTTTACACCAAACTACTGTGTGTTAACCTAATGCAAACACCTTAAATCTACTTCCCAAATGATTCTGAGTTGTTTAAAACCTGTTTCATGCTTCTGTTGAGCAAGACAAAAAAGTTGTTTTCTCAGGGCAAGCAATGCTTTGACATTACCAATAGTATACATTTCAATGTTACACCAAACTACTGTGTGGAAACCTAATGGAAACACCTTAAGTTAACTTTCCACATGATTCTGAGTTCTTAAAAACTGATTTCATGCCTCTGTTGAGCAAGACAAAAAAGTTGTTTTCTCAGGACATGCATGCTTTGACATTACCAATAGTATACACTTCAATTTTACACCAAACTACTGTGTGCAAACCTAATGTTAACAGTTTAAGTTAACTTTCCACATGATTCTGAGTTGTTTAAAACTGGTTTCATGCCTGTGCTGAGCAAGACAAAAAAGTTATTTTCTCAGGGCATGCAATGCTTTGACATTACCAAGAGTATACATTTCAATTTTACACCAAACTACTGGGTGCAAACCTAATGTTAACAGTTTAAGTTAACTTTCCACATGATTCTGAGTTGTTTAAAACTGGTTTCATGCCTGTGCTGAGCAAGACAAAAAAGTTATTTTCTCAGGGCATGCAATGCTTTGACATTACCAAGAGTATACATTTCAATTTTACACCAAACTACTGGGTGCAAAACCTAATGTTAACAGTTTAGGTTAACTTTCCAGATGATTCTGATTTGTTTAAAACTGGTTTCATGCCTCTGCTGAGCAAGACAAAAAAGTTATTTTCTCAGGACATGCATGCTTTGACATTACCAATAGTATACACTTCAATTTTACACCAAACTACTGTGTGCAAACCTAAACACTGTGTTTAATTTATGTTTTTCTTCTGAATGCTGCTTATATGATATTATATGCCTGTGATGCTGGGCAATAGGTTTTTCAATACATTTGTGCATACGTGAACTTGGGTTTATGACAATAAACTCAACGTTGGCTTTGAATTGCTCACCACAGGAGTGAACGCTGTGGCATGCGGTCTGCACAGGTTCAACATGATTCTGAGTTCTTAAAAACTGATTTCATGCCTCTGTTGAGCAAGACAAAAAAGTTGTTTTCTCAGGACATGCATGCTTTGTCATTACCAATAGTATACACTTCAATTTTACACCAAACTACTGTGTGCAAACCTAATGTTAACAGTTTAAGTTAACTTTCCACATGATTCTGAGTTGTTTAAAACTGGTTTCATGCCTGTGCTGAGCAAGACAAAAAAGTTATTTTCTCAGGGCATGCAATGCTTTGACATTACCAAGAGTATACATTTCAATTTTACACCAAACTACTGGGTGCAAACCTAATGTTAACAGTTTAGGTTAACTTTCCAGATGATTCTGGGTTGTTTAAAACTGGTTTCATGCCTCTGCTGAGCAAGACAAAAAAGTTATTTTCTCAGGACATGCATGCTTTGACATTACCAATAGTATACACTTCAATTTTACACCAAACTACTGTGTGCAAACCTAATGTTAACAGTTTAAGTTAACTTTCCACATGATTATGAGATGTTTAAAACTGGTTTCATGCTTCTGCAGAGCAAGACAAAAAAGTTGTTTTCTCAGGGCATACAACGCTTTGACATTACCAAGCGTATACATTTCAATCTTACACCAAACTACTGTGTGGAAACCTAATGGAAACACCTTAAGTTTACTTTCAACATGATTCTGAGTTCTTAAAAACTGATTTCATGCCTCTGTTGAGCAAGACAAAAAAGTTGTTTTCTCAGGACATGCATGCTTTGACATTACCAATAGTATACACTTCAATTTTACACCAAACTACTGTGTGCAAACCTAATGTTAACAGTTTAAGTTAACTTTCCACATGATTCTGAGTTGTTTAAAACTGGTTTCATGCCTGTGCTGAGCAAGACAAAAAAGTTATTTTCTCAGGGCATGCAATGCTTTGACATTAACAAGAGTATACATTTCAATTTTACACCAAACTACTCTGTGCAAACCTAATGTTAACAGTTTAAGTTTCTTTCCACATGATTATGAGATGTTTAAAACTGGTTTCATGCTTCTGCCGAGCAAGACAAAAAAGTTGTTTTCTCAGGGCATACAACGCTTTGACATTACCAATAGTATACATTTCAATTTTACACCAAACTACTGGGTGCAAACCTAATGTTAACAGTTTAAGTTAACTTTCCACATGATTCTGAGTTGTTTAAAACTGGTTTCATGCCTCTGCTGAGCAAGACAAAAAAGTTATTTTCTCAGGGCATATAATGCTATGACATTTCCAATAGTATACATTTAAATTTTACACCAAACTACTGTGTGTTAACCTAATGCAAACACCTTAAATCTACTTCCCAAATGATTCTGAGTTGTTTAAAACCTGTTTCATGCTTCTGTTGAGCAAGACAAAAAAGTTGTTTTCTCAGGGCAAGCAATGCTTTGACATTACCAATAGTATACATTTCAATGTTACACCAAACTACTGTGTGGAAACCTAATGGAAACACCTTAAGTTAACTTTCCACATGATTCTGAGTTCTTAAAAACTGATTTCATGCCTCTGTTGAGCAAGACAAAAAAGTTGTTTTCTCAGGACATGCATGCTTTGACATTACCAATAGTATACACTTCAATTTTACACCAAACTACTGTGTGCAAACCTAATGTTAACAGTTTAAGTTAACTTTCCACATGATTATGAGATGTTTAAAACTGGTTTCATGCTTCTGCAGAGCAAGACAAAAAAGTTGTTTTCTCAGGGCATACAACGCTTTGACATTACCAAGCGTATACATTTCAATCTTACACCAAACTACTGTGTGGAAACCTAATGGAAACACCTTAAGTTTACTTTCAACATGATTCTGAGTTCTTAAAAACTGATTTCATGCCTCTGTTGGGCAAGACAAAAAAGTTGTTTTCTCAGGACATGCATGCTTTGACATTACCAATAGTATACACTTCAATTTTACACCAAACTACTGTGTGCAAACCTAATGTTAACAGTTTAAGTTAACTTTCCACATGATTCTGAGTTGTTTAAAACTGGTTTCATGCCTGTGCTGAGCAAGACAAAAAAGTTATTTTCTCAGGGCATGCAATGCTTTGACATTAACAAGAGTATACATTTCAATTTTACACCAAACTACTGTGTGCAAACCTAATGTTAACAGTTTAAGTTTCTTTCCACATGATTATGAGATGTTTAAAACTGGTTTCATGCTTCTGCAGAGCAAGACAAAAAAGTTGTTTTCTCAGGGCATACAACGCTTTGACATTACCAATAGTATACATTTCAATTTTACACCAAACTACTGGGTGAAAACCTAATGTTAACAGTTTAAGTTAACTTTCCACATGATTCTGAGTTGTTTAAAACTGGTTTCATGCCTCTGCTGAGCAAGACAAAAAAGTTATTTTCTCAGGGCATATAATGCTATGACATTTCCAATAGTATACATTTAAATTTTACACCAAACTACTGTGTGTTAACCTAATGCAAACACCTTAAATCTACTTCCCAAATGATTCTGAGTTGTTTAAAACCTGTTTCATGCTTCTGTTGAGCAAGACAAAAAAGTTGTTTTCTCAGGACAAGCAATGCTTTGACATTACCAATAGTATACATTTCAATGTTACACCAAACTACTGTGTGGAAACCTAATGGAAACACCTTAAGTTAACTTTCCACATGATTCTGAGTTCTTAAAAACTGATTTCATGCCTCTGTTGAGCAAGACAAAAAAGTTGTTTTCTCAGGACATGCATGCTTTGACATTACCAATAGTATACACTTCAATTTTACACCAAACTACTGTGTGCAAACCTAATGTTAACAGTTTAAGTTAACTTTCCACATGATTATGAGATGTTTAAAACTGGTTTCATGCTTCTGCAGAGCAAGACAAAAAAGTTGTTTTCTCAGGGCATACAACGCTTTGACATTACCAAGCGTATACATTTCAATCTTACACCAAACTGCTGTGTGGAAACCTAATGGAGACACCTTAAATCAACTTTCCACATGATTCTGAGTTGTTTAAAACTGGTTTCATGCCTGTGCTGAGCTAGACCAAAAAGTTATATTCTCAGGGCACGCAATGCTTTGACATTACCAAGAGTATACATCTCAATTTTACACCAAACTACTGTGTGCAAACCTAATTCAAACACCTTAAATCAACTTCTCACATGATTCTGAGTTGTTTAAAACATGTTTCATGCCTCTGTTGAGCAAGACAAAAAAGTTGTTTTCTCAGGGCATACAATGCCTTGACATTACCAATAGTATACATTTCAATTTTACACCAAACTACTGTGTGGAAACCTAATGGAAACACCTTAAGTTAACTTTCCACATGATTCTGAGTTCTTAAAAACTGATTTCATGCCTCTGTTGAGCAAGACAAAAAAGTTGTTTTCTCAGGACATGCATGCTTTGACATTACCAATAGTATAGACTTCAATTTTACACCAAACTACTGTGTGCAAACCTAATGTTAACAGTTTAAGTTAACTTTCCACATGATTCTGAGTTGTTTAAAACTGGTTTCATGCCTGTGCTGAGCAAGACAAAAAAGTTATTTTCTCAGGGCATGCAATGCTTTGACATTACCAAGAGTATACATTTCAATTTTACACCAAACTACTGGGTGCAAACCTAATGTTAACAGTTTAGGTTAACTTTCCAGATGATTCTGATTTGTTTAAAACTGGTTTCATGCCTCTGCTGAGCAAGACAAAAAAGTTATTTTCTCAGGACATGCATGCTTTGACATTACCAATAGTATACACTTCAATTTTACACCAAACTACTGTGTGCAAACCTAATGTTAACAGTTTAAGTTAACTTTCCACATGATTATGAGATGTTTAAAACTGGTTTCATGCTTCTGCAGAGCAAGACAAAAAAGTTGTTTTCTCAGGGCATACAACGCTTTGACATTACCAAGCGTATACATTTCAATCTTACACCAAACTACTGTGTGGAAACCTAATGGAAACACCTTAAGTTTACTTTCAACATGATTCTGAGTTCTTAAAAACTGATTTCATGCCTCTGTTGAGCAAGACAAAAAAGTTGTTTTCTCAGGACATGCATGCTTTGTCATTACCAATAGTATACACTTCAATTTTACACCAAACTACTGTGTGCAAACCTAATGTTAACAGTTTAAGTTAACTTTCCACATGATTCTGAGTTGTTTAAAACTGGTTTCATGCCTGTGCTGAGCAAGACAAAAAAGTTATTTTCTCAGGGCATGCAATGCTTTGACATTACCAAGAGTATACATTTCAATTTTACACCAAACTACTGGGTGCAAACCTAATGTTAACAGTTTAGGTTAACTTTCCAGATGATTCTGGGTTGTTTAAAACTGGTTTCATGCCTCTGCTGAGCAAGACAAAAAAGTTATTTTCTCAGGACATGCATGCTTTGACATTACCAATAGTATACACTTCAATTTTACACCAAACTACTGTGTGCTAACCTAATGTTAACAGTTTAAGTTAACTTTCCACATGATTATGAGATGTTTAAAACTGGTTTCATGCTTCTGCAGAGCAAGACAAAAAAGTTGTTTTCTCAGGGCATACAACGCTTTGACATTACCAAGCGTATACATTTCAATCTTACACCAAACTACTGTGTGGAAACCTAATGGAAACACCTTAAGTTTACTTTCAACATGATTCTGAGTTCTTAAAAACTGATTTCATGCCTCTGTTGAGCAAGACAAAAAAGTTGTTTTCTCAGGACATGCATGCTTTGACATTACCAATAGTATACACTTCAATTTTACACCAAACTACTGTGTGCAAACCTAATGTTAACAGTTTAAGTTAACTTTCCACATGATTCTGAGTTGTTTAAAACTGGTTTCATGCTTCTGCAGAGCAAGACAAAAAAGTTGTTTTCTCAGGGCATACAACGCTTTGACATTACCAAGCGTATACATTTCAATCTTACACCAAACTACTGTGTGGAAACCTAATGGAAACACCTTAAGTTTACTTTCAACATGATTCTGAGTTCTTAAAAACTGATTTCATGCCTCTGTTGAGCAAGACAAAAAAGTTGTTTTCTCAGGACATGCATGCTTTGTCATTACCAATAGTATACACTTCAATTTTACACCAAACTACTGTGTGCAAACCTAATGTTAACAGTTTAAGTTAACTTTCCACATGATTCTGAGTTGTTTAAAACTGGTTTCATGCCTGTGCTGAGCAAGACAAAAAAGTTATTTTCTCAGGGCATGCAATGCTTTGACATTACCAAGAGTATACATTTCAATTTTACACCAAACTACTGTGTGCAAACCTAATGTTAACAGTTTAAGTTAACTTTCCACATGATTCTGAGTTGTTTAAAACTGGTTTCATGCCTGTGCTGAGCAAGACAAAAAAGTTATTTTCTCAGGGCATGCAATGCTTTGACATTACCAAGAGTATACATTTCAATTTTACACCAAACTACTGGGTGCAAACCTAATGTTAACAGTTTAGGTTAACTTTCCAGATGATTCTGGGTTGTTTAAAACTGGTTTCATGCCTCTGCTGAGCAAGACAAAAAAGTTATTTTCTCAGGACATGCATGCTTTGACATTACCAATAGTATACACTTCAATTTTACACCAAACTACTGTGTGCAAACCTAATGTTAACAGTTTAAGTTAACTTTCCACATGATTATGAGATGTTTAAAACTGGTTTCATGCTTCTGCAGAGCAAGACAAAAAAGTTGTTTTCTCAGGGCATACAACGCTTTGACATTACCAAGCGTATACATTTCAATCTTACACCAAACTACTGTGTGGAAACCTAATGGAAACACCTTAAGTTTACTTTCAACATGATTCTGAGTTCTTAAAAACTGATTTCATGCCTCTGTTGAGCAAGACAAAAAAGTTGTTTTCTCAGGACATGCATGCTTTGACATTACCAATAGTATACACTTCAATTTTACACCAAACTACTGTGTGCAAACCTAATGTTAACAGTTTAAGTTAACTTTCCACATGATTCTGAGTTGTTTAAAACTGGTTTCATGCCTGTGCTGAGCAAGACAAAAAAGTTATTTTCTCAGGGCATGCAATGCTTTGACATTAACAAGAGTATACATTTCAATTTTACACCAAACTACTCTGTGCAAACCTAATGTTAACAGTTTAAGTTTCTTTCCACATGATTATGAGATGTTTAAAACTGGTTTCATGCTTCTGCCGAGCAAGACAAAAAAGTTGTTTTCTCAGGGCATACAACGCTTTGACATTACCAATAGTATACATTTCAATTTTACACCAAACTACTGGGTGCAAACCTAATGTTAACAGTTTAAGTTAACTTTCCACATGATTCTGAGTTGTTTAAAACTGGTTTCATGCCTCTGCTGAGCAAGACAAAAAAGTTATTTTCTCAGGGCATATAATGCTATGACATTTCCAATAGTATACATTTAAATTTTACACCAAACTACTGTGTGTTAACCTAATGCAAACACCTTAAATCTACTTCCCAAATGATTCTGAGTTGTTTAAAACCTGTTTCATGCTTCTGTTGAGCAAGACAAAAAAGTTGTTTTCTCAGGGCAAGCAATGCTTTGACATTACCAATAGTATACATTTCAATGTTACACCAAACTACTGTGTGGAAACCTAATGGAAACACCTTAAGTTAACTTTCCACATGATTCTGAGTTCTTAAAAACTGATTTCATGCCTCTGTTGAGCAAGACAAAAAAGTTGTTTTCTCAGGACATGCATGCTTTGACATTACCAATAGTATACACTTCAATTTTACACCAAACTACTGTGTGCAAACCTAATGTTAACAGTTTAAGTTAACTTTCCACATGATTATGAGATGTTTAAAACTGGTTTCATGCTTCTGCAGAGCAAGACAAAAAAGTTGTTTTCTCAGGGCATACAACGCTTTGACATTACCAAGCGTATACATTTCAATCTTACACCAAACTACTGTGTGGAAACCTAATGGAAACACCTTAAGTTTACTTTCAACATGATTCTGAGTTCTTAAAAACTGATTTCATGCCTCTGTTGGGCAAGACAAAAAAGTTGTTTTCTCAGGACATGCATGCTTTGACATTACCAATAGTATACACTTCAATTTTACACCAAACTACTGTGTGCAAACCTAATGTTAACAGTTTAAGTTAACTTTCCACATGATTCTGAGTTGTTTAAAACTGGTTTCATGCCTGTGCTGAGCAAGACAAAAAAGTTATTTTCTCAGGGCATGCAATGCTTTGACATTAACAAGAGTATACATTTCAATTTTACACCAAACTACTGTGTGCAAACCTAATGTTAACAGTTTAAGTTTCTTTCCACATGATTATGAGATGTTTAAAACTGGTTTCATGCTTCTGCAGAGCAAGACAAAAAAGTTGTTTTCTCAGGGCATACAACGCTTTGACATTACCAATAGTATACATTTCAATTTTACACCAAACTACTGGGTGAAAACCTAATGTTAACAGTTTAAGTTAACTTTCCACATGATTCTGAGTTGTTTAAAACTGGTTTCATGCCTCTGCTGAGCAAGACAAAAAAGTTATTTTCTCAGGGCATATAATGCTATGACATTTCCAATAGTATACATTTAAATTTTACACCAAACTACTGTGTGTTAACCTAATGCAAACACCTTAAATCTACTTCCCAAATGATTCTGAGTTGTTTAAAACCTGTTTCATGCTTCTGTTGAGCAAGACAAAAAAGTTGTTTTCTCAGGACAAGCAATGCTTTGACATTACCAATAGTATACATTTCAATGTTACACCAAACTACTGTGTGGAAACCTAATGGAAACACCTTAAGTTAACTTTCCACATGATTCTGAGTTCTTAAAAACTGATTTCATGCCTCTGTTGAGCAAGACAAAAAAGTTGTTTTCTCAGGACATGCATGCTTTGACATTACCAATAGTATACACTTCAATTTTACACCAAACTACTGTGTGCAAACCTAATGTTAACAGTTTAAGTTAACTTTCCACATGATTATGAGATGTTTAAAACTGGTTTCATGCTTCTGCAGAGCAAGACAAAAAAGTTGTTTTCTCAGGGCATACAACGCTTTGACATTACCAAGCGTATACATTTCAATCTTACACCAAACTGCTGTGTGGAAACCTAATGGAGACACCTTAAATCAACTTTCCACATGATTCTGAGTTGTTTAAAACTGGTTTCATGCCTGTGCTGAGCTAGACCAAAAAGTTATATTCTCAGGGCACGCAATGCTTTGACATTACCAAGAGTATACATCTCAATTTTACACCAAACTACTGTGTGCAAACCTAATTCAAACACCTTAAATCAACTTCTCACATGATTCTGAGTTGTTTAAAACATGTTTCATGCCTCTGTTGAGCAAGACAAAAAAGTTGTTTTCTCAGGGCATACAATGCCTTGACATTACCAATAGTATACATTTCAATTTTACACCAAACTACTGTGTGGAAACCTAATGGAAACACCTTAAGTTAACTTTCCACATGATTCTGAGTTCTTAAAAACTGATTTCATGCCTCTGTTGAGCAAGACAAAAAAGTTGTTTTCTCAGGACATGCATGCTTTGACATTACCAATAGTATAGACTTCAATTTTACACCAAACTACTGTGTGCAAACCTAATGTTAACAGTTTAAGTTAACTTTCCACATGATTCTGAGTTGTTTAAAACTGGTTTCATGCCTGTGCTGAGCAAGACAAAAAAGTTATTTTCTCAGGGCATGCAATGCTTTGACATTACCAAGAGTATACATTTCAATTTTACACCAAACTACTGGGTGCAAACCTAATGTTAACAGTTTAGGTTAACTTTCCAGATGATTCTGATTTGTTTAAAACTGGTTTCATGCCTCTGCTGAGCAAGACAAAAAAGTTATTTTCTCAGGACATGCATGCTTTGACATTACCAATAGTATACACTTCAATTTTACACCAAACTACTGTGTGCAAACCTAATGTTAACAGTTTAAGTTAACTTTCCACATGATTATGAGATGTTTAAAACTGGTTTCATGCTTCTGCAGAGCAAGACAAAAAAGTTGTTTTCTCAGGGCATACAACGCTTTGACATTACCAAGCGTATACATTTCAATCTTACACCAAACTACTGTGTGGAAACCTAATGGAAACACCTTAAGTTTACTTTCAACATGATTCTGAGTTCTTAAAAACTGATTTCATGCCTCTGTTGAGCAAGACAAAAAAGTTGTTTTCTCAGGACATGCATGCTTTGTCATTACCAATAGTATACACTTCAATTTTACACCAAACTACTGTGTGCAAACCTAATGTTAACAGTTTAAGTTAACTTTCCACATGATTCTGAGTTGTTTAAAACTGGTTTCATGCCTGTGCTGAGCAAGACAAAAAAGTTATTTTCTCAGGGCATGCAATGCTTTGACATTACCAAGAGTATACATTTCAATTTTACACCAAACTACTGGGTGCAAACCTAATGTTAACAGTTTAGGTTAACTTTCCAGATGATTCTGGGTTGTTTAAAACTGGTTTCATGCCTCTGCTGAGCAAGACAAAAAAGTTATTTTCTCAGGACATGCATGCTTTGACATTACCAATAGTATACACTTCAATTTTACACCAAACTACTGTGTGCAAACCTAATGTTAACAGTTTAAGTTAACTTTCCACATGATTATGAGATGTTTAAAACTGGTTTCATGCTTCTGCAGAGCAAGACAAAAAAGTTGTTTTCTCAGGGCATACAACGCTTTGACATTACCAAGCGTATACATTTCAATCTTACACCAAACTACTGTGTGGAAACCTAATGGAAACACCTTAAGTTTACTTTCAACATGATTCTGAGTTCTTAAAAACTGATTTCATGCCTCTGTTGAGCAAGACAAAAAAGTTGTTTTCTCAGGACATGCATGCTTTGACATTACCAATAGTATACACTTCAATTTTACACCAAACTACTGTGTGCAAACCTAATGTTAACAGTTTAAGTTAACTTTCCACATGATTCTGAGTTGTTTAAAACTGGTTTCATGCCTGTGCTGAGCAAGACAAAAAAGTTATTTTCTCAGGGCATGCAATGCTTTGACATTAACAAGAGTATACATTTCAATTTTACACCAAACTACTCTGTGCAAACCTAATGTTAACAGTTTAAGTTTCTTTCCACATGATTATGAGATGTTTAAAACTGGTTTCATGCTTCTGCGGAGCAAGACAAAAAAGTTGTTTTCTCAGGGCATACAACGCTTTGACATTACCAATAGTATACATTTCAATTTTACACCAAACTACTGGGTGCAAACCTAATGTTAACAGTTTAAGTTAACTTTCCACATGATTCTGAGTTGTTTAAAACTGGTTTCATGCCTCTGCTGAGCAAGACAAAAAAGTTATTTTCTCAGGGCATATAATGCTATGACATTTCCAATAGTATACATTTAAATTTTACACCAAACTACTGTGTGTTAACCTAATGCAAACACCTTAAATCTACTTCCCAAATGATTCTGAGTTGTTTAAAACCTGTTTCATGCTTCTGTTGAGCAAGACAAAAAAGTTGTTTTCTCAGGGCAAGCAATGCTTTGACATTACCAATAGTATACATTTCAATGTTACACCAAACTACTGTGTGGAAACCTAATGGAAACACCTTAAGTTAACTTTCCACATGATTCTGAGTTCTTAAAAACTGATTTCATGCCTCTGTTGAGCAAGACAAAAAAGTTGTTTTCTCAGGACATGCATGCTTTGACATTACCAATAGTATACACTTCAATTTTACACCAAACTACTGTGTGCAAACCTAATGTTAACAGTTTAAGTTAACTTTCCACATGATTCTGAGTTGTTTAAAACTGGTTTCATGCCTGTGCTGAGCAAGACAAAAAAGTTATTTTCTCAGGGCATGCAATGCTTTGACATTACCAAGAGTATACATTTCAATTTTACACCAAACTACTGGGTGCAAACCTAATGTTAACAGTTTAAGTTAACTTTCCACATGATTCTGAGTTGTTTAAAACTGGTTTCATGCCTGTGCTGAGCAAGACAAAAAAGTTATTTTCTCAGGGCATGCAATGCTTTGACATTACCAAGAGTATACATTTCAATTTTACACCAAACTACTGGGTGCAAACCTAATGTTAACAGTTTAGGTTAACTTTCCAGATGATTCTGATTTGTTTAAAACTGGTTTCATGCCTCTGCTGAGCAAGACAAAAAAGTTATTTTCTCAGGACATGCATGCTTTGACATTACCAATAGTATACACTTCAATTTTACACCAAACTACTGTGTGCAAACCTAATGTTAACAGTTTAAGTTAACTTTCCACATGATTATGAGATGTTTAAAACTGGTTTCATGCTTCTGCAGAGCAAGACAAAAAAGTTGTTTTCTCAGGGCATACAACGCTTTGACATTACCAAGCGTATACATTTCAATCTTACACCAAACTACTGTGTGGAAACCTAATGGAAACACCTTAAGTTTACTTTCAACATGATTCTGAGTTCTTAAAAACTGATTTCATGCCTCTGTTGAGCAAGACAAAAAAGTTGTTTTCTCAGGACATGCATGCTTTGTCATTACCAATAGTATACACTTCAATTTTACACCAAACTACTGTGTGCAAACCTAATGTTAACAGTTTAAGTTAACTTTCCACATGATTCTGAGTTGTTTAAAACTGGTTTCATGCCTGTGCTGAGCAAGACAAAAAAGTTATTTTCTCAGGGCATGCAATGCTTTGACATTACCAAGAGTATACATTTCAATTTTACACCAAACTACTGGGTGCAAACCTAATGTTAACAGTTTAGGTTAACTTTCCAGATGATTCTGGGTTGTTTAAAACTGGTTTCATGCCTCTGCTGAGCAAGACAAAAAAGTTATTTTCTCAGGACATGCATGCTTTGACATTACCAATAGTATACACTTCAATTTTACACCAAACTACTGTGTGCAAACCTAATGTTAACAGTTTAAGTTAACTTTCCACATGATTATGAGATGTTTAAAACTGGTTTCATGCTTCTGCAGAGCAAGACAAAAAAGTTGTTTTCTCAGGGCATACAACGCTTTGACATTACCAAGCGTATACATTTCAATCTTACACCAAACTACTGTGTGGAAACCTAATGGAAACACCTTAAGTTTACTTTCAACATGATTCTGAGTTCTTAAAAACTGATTTCATGCCTCTGTTGAGCAAGACAAAAAAGTTGTTTTCTCAGGACATGCATGCTTTGACATTACCAATAGTATACACTTCAATTTTACACCAAACTACTGTGTGCAAACCTAATGTTAACAGTTTAAGTTAACTTTCCACATGATTCTGAGTTGTTTAAAACTGGTTTCATGCCTGTGCTGAGCAAGACAAAAAAGTTATTTTCTCAGGGCATGCAATGCTTTGACATTAACAAGAGTATACATTTCAATTTTACACCAAACTACTCTGTGCAAACCTAATGTTAACAGTTTAAGTTTCTTTCCACATGATTATGAGATGTTTAAAACTGGTTTCATGCTTCTGCGGAGCAAGACAAAAAAGTTGTTTTCTCAGGGCATACAACGCTTTGACATTACCAATAGTATACATTTCAATTTTACACCAAACTACTGGGTGCAAACCTAATGTTAACAGTTTAAGTTAACTTTCCACATGATTCTGAGTTGTTTAAAACTGGTTTCATGCCTCTGCTGAGCAAGACAAAAAAGTTATTTTCTCAGGGCATATAATGCTATGACATTTCCAATAGTATACATTTAAATTTTACACCAAACTACTGTGTGTTAACCTAATGCAAACACCTTAAATCTACTTCCCAAATGATTCTGAGTTGTTTAAAACCTGTTTCATGCTTCTGTTGAGCAAGACAAAAAAGTTGTTTTCTCAGGGCAAGCAATGCTTTGACATTACCAATAGTATACATTTCAATGTTACACCAAACTACTGTGTGGAAACCTAATGGAAACACCTTAAGTTAACTTTCCACATGATTCTGAGTTCTTAAAAACTGATTTCATGCCTCTGTTGAGCAAGACAAAAAAGTTGTTTTCTCAGGACATGCATGCTTTGACATTACCAATAGTATACACTTCAATTTTACACCAAACTACTGTGTGCAAACCTAATGTTAACAGTTTAAGTTAACTTTCCACATGATTATGAGATGTTTAAAACTGGTTTCATGCTTCTGCAGAGCAAGACAAAAAAGTTGTTTTCTCAGGGCATACAACGCTTTGACATTACCAAGCGTATACATTTCAATCTTACACCAAACTACTGTGTGGAAACCTAATGGAAACACCTTAAGTTTACTTTCAACATGATTCTGAGTTCTTAAAAACTGATTTCATGCCTCTGTTGAGCAAGACAAAAAAGTTGTTTTCTCAGGACATGCATGCTTTGACATTACCAATAGTATACACTTCAATTTTACACCAAACTACTGTGTGCAAACCTAATGTTAACAGTTTAAGTTAACTTTCCACATGATTCTGAGTTGTTTAAAACTGGTTTCATGCCTGTGCTGAGCAAGACAAAAAAGTTATTTTCTCAGGGCATGCAATGCTTTGACATTAACAAGAGTATACATTTCAATTTTACACCAAACTACTGTGTGCAAACCTAATGTTAACAGTTTAAGTTTCTTTCCACATGATTATGAGATGTTTAAAACTGGTTTCATGCTTCTGCAGAGCAAGACAAAAAAGTTGTTTTCTCAGGGCATACAACGCTTTGACATTACCAATAGTATACATTTCAATTTTACACCAAACTACTGGGTGCAAACCTAATGTTAACAGTTTAAGTTAACTTTCCACATGATTCTGAGTTGTTTAAAACTGGTTTCATGCCTCTGCTGAGCAAGACAAAAAAGTTATTTTCTCAGGGCATATAATGCTATGACATTTCCAATAGTATACATTTAAATTTTACACCAAACTACTGTGTGTTAACCTAATGCAAACCTAAATCTACTTCCCAAATGATTCTGAGTTGTTTAAAACCTGTTTCATGCTTCTGTTGAGCAAGACAAAAAAGTTGTTTTCTCAGGACAAGCAATGCTTTGACATTACCAATAGTATACATTTCAATGTTACACCAAACTACTGTGTGGAAACCTAATGGAAACACCTTAAGTTAACTTTCCACATGATTCTGAGTTCTTAAAAACTGATTTCATGCCTCTGTTGAGCAAGACAAAAAAGTTGTTTTCTCAGGACATGCATGCTTTGACATTACCAATAGTATACACTTCAATTTTACACCAAACTACTGTGTGCAAACCTAATGTTAACAGTTTAAGTTAACTTTCCACATGATTATGAGATGTTTAAAACTGGTTTCATGCTTCTGCAGAGCAAGACAAAAAAGTTGTTTTCTCAGGGCATACAACGCTTTGACATTACCAAGCGTATACATTTCAATCTTACACCAAACTGCTGTGTGGAAACCTAATGGAGACACCTTAAATCAACTTTCCACATGATTCTGAGTTGTTTAAAACTGGTTTCATGCCTGTGCTGAGCTAGACCAAAAAGTTATATTCTCAGGGCACGCAATGCTTTGACATTACCAAGAGTATACATCTCAATTTTACACCAAACTACTGTGTGCAAACCTAATTCAAACACCTTAAATCAACTTCTCACATGATTCTGAGTTGTTTAAAACATGTTTCATGCCTCTGTTGAGCAAGACAAAAAAGTTGTTTTCTCAGGGCATACAATGCCTTGACATTACCAATAGTATACATTTCAATTTTACACCAAACTACTGTGTGGAAACCTAATGGAAACACCTTAAGTTAACTTTCCACATGATTCTGAGTTCTTAAAAACTGATTTCATGCCTCTGTTGAGCAAGACAAAAAAGTTGTTTTCTCAGGACATGCATGCTTTGACATTACCAATAGTATAGACTTCAATTTTACACCAAACTACTGTGTGCAAACCTAATGTTAACAGTTTAAGTTAACTTTCCACATGATTCTGAGTTGTTTAAAACTGGTTTCATGCCTGTGCTGAGCAAGACAAAAAAGTTATTTTCTCAGGGCATGCAATGCTTTGACATTACCAAGAGTATACATTTCAATTTTACACCAAACTACTGGGTGCAAACCTAATGTTAACAGTTTAGGTTAACTTTCCAGATGATTCTGAGTTGTTTAAAACTGGTTTCATGCCTCTGCTGAGCAAGACAAAAAAGTTATTTTCTCAGGACATGCATGCTTTGACATTACCAATAGTATACACTTCAATTTTACACCAAACTACTGTGTGCAAACCTAATGTTAACAGTTTAAGTTAACTTTCCACATGATTATGAGATGTTTAAAACTGGTTTCATGCTTCTGCAGAGCAAGACAAAAAAGTTGTTTTCTCAGGGCATACAACGCTTTGACATTACCAAGCGTATACATTTCAATCTTACACCAAACTACTGCGTGGAAACCTAATGGAAACACCTTAAGTTTACTTTCAACATGATTCTGAGTTCTTAAAAACTGATTTCATGCCTCTGTTGAGCAAGACAAAAAAGTTGTTTTCTCAGGACATGCATGCTTTGTCATTACCAATAGTATACACTTCAATTTTACACCAAACTACTGTGTGCAAACCTAATGTTAACAGTTTAAGTTAACTTTCCACATGATTCTGAGTTGTTTAAAACTGGTTTCATGCCTGTGCTGAGCAAGACAAAAAAGTTATTTTCTCAGGGCATGCAATGCTTTGACATTACCAAGAGTATACATTTCAATTTTACACCAAACTACTGTGTGCAAACCTAATGTTAACAGTTTAAGTTTCTTTCCACATGATTATGAGATGTTTAAAACTGGTTTCATGCTTCTGCAGAGCAAGACAAAAAAGTTGTTTTCTCAGGGCATACAACGCTTTGACATTACCAATAGTATACATTTCAATTTTACACCAAACTACTGGGTGCAAACCTAATGTTAACAGTTTAAGTTAACTTTCCACATGATTCTGAGTTGTTTAAAACTGGTTTCATGCCTCTGCTGAGCAAGACAAAAAAGTTATTTTCTCAGGGCATATAATGCTATGACATTTCCAATAGTATACATTTAAATTTTACACCAAACTACTGTGTGTTAACCTAATGCAAACACCTTAAATCTACTTCCCAAATGATTCTGAGTTGTTTAAAACCTGTTTCATGCTTCTGTTGAGTAAGACAAAAAAGTTGTTTTCTCAGGGCAAGCAATGCTTTGACATTACCAATAGTATACATTTCAATGTTACACCAAACTACTGTGTGGAAACCTAATGGAAACACCTTAAGTTAACTTTCCACATGATTCTGAGTTCTTAAAAACTGATTTCATGCCTCTGTTGAGCAAGACAAAAAAGTTGTTTTCTCAGGACATGCATGCTTTGACATTACCAATAGTATACACTTCAATTTTACACCAAACTACTGTGTGCAAACCTAATGTTAACAGTTTAAGTTAACTTTCCACATGATTATGAGATGTTTAAAACTGGTTTCATGCTTCTGCAGAGCAAGACAAAAAAGTTGTTTTCTCAGGGCATACAACGCTTTGACATTACCAAGCGTATACATTTCAATCTTACACCAAACTACTGTGTGGAAACCTAATGGAAACACCTTAAGTTTACTTTCAACATGATTCTGAGTTCTTAAAAACTGATTTCATGCCTCTGTTGAGCAAGACAAAAAAGTTGTTTTCTCAGGACATGCATGCTTTGACATTACCAATAGTATACACTTCAATTTTACACCAAACTACTGTGTGCAAACCTAATGTTAACAGTTTAAGTTAACTTTCCACATGATTCTGAGTTGTTTAAAACTGGTTTCATGCCTGTGCTGAGCAAGACAAAAAAGTTATTTTCTCAGGGCATGCAATGCTTTGACATTAACAAGAGTATACATTTCAATTTTACACCAAACTACTGTGTGCAAACCTAATGTTAACAGTTTAAGTTTCTTTCCACATGATTCTGAGTTGTTTAAAACTGGTTTCATGCCTGTGCTGAGCTAGACAAAAAAGTTATTTTCTCAGGGCACGCAATGCTTTGACATTACCAAGAGTATACATCTCAATTTTACACCAAACTACTGTGTGCAATCCTAATTCAAACACCTTAAATCAACTTCTCACATGATTCTGAGTTGTTTAAAACAAGTTTCATGCCTCGGTTGAGCAAGACAAAAAAGTTGTTTTCTCAGGGCATACAATGCCTTGACATTACCAATAGTATACATTTCAATTTTACACCAAACTACTGTGTGGAAACCTAATGGAAACACCTTAAGTTAACTTTCCACATGATTCTGAGTTCTTAAAAACTGATTTCATGCCTCTGTTGAGCAAGACAAAAAAGTTGTTTTCTCAGGACATGCATGCTTTGACATTACCAATAGTATAGACTTCAATTTTACACCAAACTACTGTGTGCAAACCTAATGTTAACAGTTTAAGTTAACTTTCCACATGATTCTGAGTTGTTTAAAACTGGTTTCATGCCTGTGCTGAGCAAGACAAAAAAGTTATTTTCTCAGGGCATGCAATGCTTTGACATTACCAAGAGTATACATTTCAATTTTACACCAAACTACTGTGTGCAAACCTAATGTTAACAGTTTAAGTTAACTTTCCACATGATTCTGAGTTGTTTAAAACTGGTTTCATGCCTGTGCTGAGCAAGACAAAAAAGTTATTTTCTCAGGGCATGCAATGCTTTGACATTACCAAGAGTATACATTTCAATTTTACACCAAACTACTGTGTGCAAACCTAATGTTAACAGTTTAAGTTTCTTTCCACATGATTATGAGATGTTTAAAACTGGTTTCATGCCTCTGCTGAGCAAGACAAAAAAGTTATTTTCTCAGGGCATATAATGCTATGACATTTCCAATAGTATACATTTAAATTTTACACCAAACTACTGTGTGTTAACCTAATGCAAACACCTTAAATCTACTTCCCAAATGATTCTGAGTTGTTTAAAACCTGTTTCATGCTTCTGTTGAGCAAGACAAAAAAGTTGTTTTCTCAGGGCAAGCAATGCTTTGACATTACCAATAGTATACATTTCAATGTTACACCAAACTACTGTGTGGAAACCTAATGGAAACACCTTAAGTTAACTTTCCACATGATTCTGAGTTCTTAAAAACTGATTTCATGCCTCTGTTGAGCAAGACAAAAAAGTTGTTTTCTCAGGACATGCATGCTTTGACATTACCAATAGTATACACTTCAATTTTACACCAAACTACTGTGTGCAAACCTAATGTTAACAGTTTAGGTTAACTTTCCAGATGATTCTGAGTTGTTTAAAACTGGTTTCATGCCTCTGCTGAGCAAGACAAAAAAGTTATTTTCTCAGGACATGCATGCTTTGACATTACCAATAGTATACACTTCAATTTTACACCAAACTACTGTGTGCAAACCTAATGTTAACAGTTTAAGTTAACTTTCCACATGATTATGAGATGTTTAAAACTGGTTTCATGCTTCTGCAGAGCAAGACAAAAAAGTTGTTTTCTCAGGGCATACAACGCTTTGACATTACCAAGCGTATACATTTCAATCTTACACCAAACTACTGCGTGGAAACCTAATGGAAACACCTTAAGTTTACTTTCAACATGATTCTGAGTTCTTAAAAACTGATTTCATGCCTCTGTTGAGCAAGACAAAAAAGTTGTTTTCTCAGGACATGCATGCTTTGTCATTACCAATAGTATACACTTCAATTTTACACCAAACTACTGTGTGCAAACCTAATGTTAACAGTTTAAGTTAACTTTCCACATGATTCTGAGTTGTTTAAAACTGGTTTCATGCCTGTGCTGAGCAAGACAAAAAAGTTATTTTCTCAGGGCATGCAATGCTTTGACATTACCAAGAGTATACATTTCAATTTTACACCAAACTACTGTGTGCAAACCTAATGTTAACAGTTTAAGTTTCTTTCCACATGATTATGAGATGTTTAAAACTGGTTTCATGCTTCTGCAGAGCAAGACAAAAAAGTTGTTTTCTCAGGGCATACAACGCTTTGACATTACCAATAGTATACATTTCAATTTTACACCAAACTACTGGGTGCAAACCTAATGTTAACAGTTTAAGTTAACTTTCCACATGATTCTGAGTTGTTTAAAACTGGTTTCATGCCTCTGCTGAGCAAGACAAAAAAGTTATTTTCTCAGGGCATATAATGCTATGACATTTCCAATAGTATACATTTAAATTTTACACCAAACTACTGTGTGTTAACCTAATGCAAACACCTTAAATCTACTTCCCAAATGATTCTGAGTTGTTTAAAACCTGTTTCATGCTTCTGTTGAGTAAGACAAAAAAGTTGTTTTCTCAGGGCAAGCAATGCTTTGACATTACCAATAGTATACATTTCAATGTTACACCAAACTACTGTGTGGAAACCTAATGGAAACACCTTAAGTTAACTTTCCACATGATTCTGAGTTCTTAAAAACTGATTTCATGCCTCTGTTGAGCAAGACAAAAAAGTTGTTTTCTCAGGACATGCATGCTTTGACATTACCAATAGTATAGACTTCAATTTTACACCAAACTACTGTGTGCAAACCTAATGATAACAGTTTAAGTTAACTTTCCACATGATTATGAGATGTTTAAAACTGGTTTCATGCTTCTGCAGAGCAAGACAAAAAAGTTGTTTTCTCAGGGCATACAACGCTTTGACATTACCAAGCGTATACATTTCAATCTTACACCAAACTACTGTGTGGAAACCTAATGGAAACACCTTAAGTTTACTTTCAACATGATTCTGAGTTCTTAAAAACTGATTTCATGCCTCTGTTGAGCAAGACAAAAAAGTTGTTTTCTCAGGACATGCATGCTTTGACATTACCAATAGTATACACTTCAATTTTACACCAAACTACTGTGTGCAAACCTAATGTTAACAGTTTAAGTTAACTTTCCACATGATTCTGAGTTGTTTAAAACTGGTTTCATGCCTGTGCTGAGCAAGACAAAAAAGTTATTTTCTCAGGGCATGCAATGCTTTGACATTAACAAGAGTATACATTTCAATTTTACACCAAACTACTGTGTGCAAACCTAATGTTAACAGTTTAAGTTTCTTTCCACATGATTCTGAGTTGTTTAAAACTGGTTTCATGCCTGTGCTGAGCTAGACAAAAAAGTTATTTTCTCAGGGCACGCAATGCTTTGACATTACCAAGAGTATACATCTCAATTTTACACCAAACTACTGTGTGCAATCCTAATTCAAACACCTTAAATCAACTTCTCACATGATTCTGAGTTGTTTAAAACAAGTTTCATGCCTCGGTTGAGCAAGACAAAAAAGTTGTTTTCTCAGGGCATACAATGCCTTGACATTACCAATAGTATACATTTCAATTTTACACCAAACTACTGTGTGGAAACCTAATGGAAACACCTTAAGTTAACTTTCCACATGATTCTGAGTTCTTAAAAACTGATTTCATGCCTCTGTTGAGCAAGACAAAAAAGTTGTTTTCTCAGGACATGCATGCTTTGACATTACCAATAGTATAGACTTCAATTTTACACCAAACTACTGTGTGCAAACCTAATGTTAACAGTTTAAGTTAACTTTCCACATGATTCTGAGTTGTTTAAAACTGGTTTCATGCCTGTGCTGAGCAAGACAAAAAAGTTATTTTCTCAGGGCATGCAATGCTTTGACATTACCAAGAGTATACATTTCAATTTTACACCAAACTACTGGGTGCAAACCTAATGTTAACAGTTTAGGTTAACTTTCCAGATGATTCTGAGTTGTTTAAAACTGGTTTCATGCCTCTGCTGAGCAAGACAAAAAAGTTATTTTCTCAGGACATGCATGCTTTGACATTACCAATAGTATACACTTCAATTTTACACCAAACTACTGTGTGCAAACCTAATGTTAACAGTTTAAGTTAACTTTCCACATGATTATGAGATGTTTAAAACTGGTTTCATGCTTCTGCAGAGCAAGACAAAAAAGTTGTTTTCTCAGGGCATACAACGCTTTGACATTACCAAGCGTATACATTTCAATCTTACACCAAACTACTGTGTGGAAACCTAATGGAAACACCTTAAGTTTACTTTCAACATGATTCTGAGTTCTTAAAAACTGATTTCATGCCTCTGTTGAGCAAGACAAAAAAGTTGTTTTCTCAGGACATGCATGCTTTGTCATTACCAATAGTATACACATCAATTTTACACCAAACTACTGTGTGCAAACCTAATGTTAACAGTTTAAGTTAACTTTCCACATGATTCTGAGTTGTTTAAAACTGGTTTCATGCCTGTGCTGAGCAAGACAAAAAAGTTATTTTCTCAGGGCATGCAATGCTTTGACATTAACAAGAGTATACATTTCAATTTTACACCAAACTACTGTGTGCAAACCTAATGTTAACAGTTTAAGTTTCTTTCCACATGATTATGAGATGTTTAAAACTGGTTTCATGCTTCTGCAGAGCAAGACAAAAAAGTTGTTTTCTCAGGGCATACAACGCTTTGACATTACCAATAGTATACATTTCAATTTTACACCAAACTACTGGGTGCAAACCTAATGTTAACAGTTTAAGTTAACTTTCCACATGATTCTGAGTTGTTTAAAACTGGTTTCATGCCTCTGCTGAGCAAGACAAAAAAGTTATTTTCTCAGGGCATATAATGCTATGACATTTCCAATAGTATACATTTAAATTTTACACCAAACTACTGTGTGTTAACCTAATGCAAACACCTTAAATCTACTTCCCAAATGATTCTGAGTTGTTTAAAACCTGTTTCATGCTTCTGTTGAGCAAGACAAAAAAGTTGTTTTCTCAGGGCAAGCAATGCTTTGACATTACCAATAGTATACAATTCAATGTTACACCAAACTACTGTGTGGAAACCTAATGGAAACACCTTAAGTTAACTTTCCACATGATTCTGAGTTCTTAAAAACTGATTTCATGCCTCTGTTGAGCAAGACAAAAAAGTTGTTTTCTCAGGACATGCATGCTTTGACATTACCAATAGTATACACTTCAATTTTACACCAAACTACTGTGTGCAAACCTAATGTTAACAGTTTAAGTTAACTTTCCACATGATTATGAGATGTTTAAAACTGGTTTCATGCTTCTGCAGAGCAAGACAAAAAAGTTGTTTTCTCTGGGCATACAACGCTTTGACATTACCAAGCGTATACATTTCAATCTTACACCAAACTGCTGTGTGGAAACCTAATGGAGACACCTTAAATCAACTTTCCACATGATTCTGAGTTGTTTAAAACTGGTTTCATGCCTGTGCTGAGCTAGACAAAAAAGTTATTTTCTCAGGGCACGCAATGCTTTGACATTACCAAGAGTATACATCTCAATTTTACACCAAACTACTGTATGCAATCCTAATTCAAACACCTTAAATCAACTTCTCACATGATTCTGAGTTGTTTAAAACAAGTTTCATGCCTCTGTTGAGCAAGACAAAAAAGTTGTTTTCTCAGGGCATACAATGCCTTGACATTACCAATAGTATACATTTCAATTTTACACCAAACTACTGTGTGGAAACCTAATGGAAACACCTTAAGTTAACTTTCCACATGATTCTGAGTTGTTTAAAACTGGTTTCATGCCTGTGCTGAGCAAGACAAAAAAGTTATTTTCTCAGGGCATGCAATGCTTTGACATTACCAAGAGTATACATTTCAATTTTACACCAAACTACTGGGTGCAAACCTAATGTTAACAGTTTAGGTTAACTTTCCAGATGATTCTGAGTTGTTTAAAACTGGTTTCATGCCTCTGCTGAGCAAGACAAAAAAGTTATTTTCTCAGGACATGCATGCTTTGACATTACCAATAGTATACACTTCAATTTTACACCAAACTACTCTGTGCAAACCTAATGTTAACGGTTTAAGTTAACTTTCCACATGATTATGAGATGTTTAAAACTGGTTTCATGCTTCTGCAGAGCAAGACAAAAAAGTTGTTTTCTCAGGGCATACAACGCTTTGACATTACCAAGCGTATACATTTCAATCTTACACCAAACTACTGTGTGGAAACCTAATGGAAACGCCTTAAGTTTACTTTCAACATGATTCTGAGTTCTTAAAAACTGATTTCATGCCTCTGTTGAGCAAGACAAAAAAGTTGTTTTCTCAGGACATGCATGCTTTGTCATTACCAATAGTATACACTTCAATTTTACACCAAACTACTGTGTGCAA
This sequence comes from Mobula birostris, assembly GCF_030028105.1. Lineage (NCBI taxonomy): Eukaryota > Metazoa > Chordata > Chondrichthyes > Myliobatiformes > Myliobatidae > Mobula > Mobula birostris. The sequence goes on along the minus strand of NC_092372.1, from coordinate 143,114,661 downwards.
ACCTAATGTTAACAGTTTAAGTTAACTTTCCACATGATTCTGAGTTGTTTAAAACTGGTTTCATGCCTGTGCTGAGCAAGACAAAAAAGTTATTTTCTCAGGGCATGCAATGCTTTGACATTACCAATAGTATACATTTCAATTTTACACCAAACTACTGTGTGCAAACCTAATGTTAACAGTTTAAGTTAACTTTCCACATGATTTGAGATGTTTAAAACTGGTTTCATGCTTCTGCAGAGCAAGACAAAAAAGTTGTTTTCTCAGGGCATACAACGCTTTGACATTACCAAGCGTATACATTTCAATCTTACACCAAACTACTGTGTGGAAACCTAATGGAAACACCTTAAGTTTACTTTCAACATGATTCTGAGTTCTTAAAAACTGATTTCATGCCTCTGTTGAGCAAGACAAAAAAGTTGTTTTCTCAGGACATGCATGCTTTGACATTACCAATAGTATACACTTCAATTTTACACCAAACTACTGTGTGCAAACCTAATGTTAACAGTTTAAGTTAACTTTCCACATGATTCTGAGTTGTTTAAAACTGGTTTCATGCCTGTGCTGAGCAAGACAAAAAAGTTATTTTCTCAGGGCATGCAATGCTTTGACATTAACAAGAGTATACATTTCAATTTTACACCAAACTACTGTGTGCAAACCTAATGTTAACAGTTTAAGTTTCTTTCCACATGATTATGAGATGTTTAAAACTGGTTTCATGCCTCTGCTGAGCAAGACAAAAAAGTTATTTTCTCAGGGCATATAATGCTATGACATTTCCAATAGTATACATTTAAATTTTACACCAAACTACTGTGTGTTAACCTAATGCAAACACCTTAAATCTACTTCCCAAATGATTCTGAGTTGTTTAAAACCTGTTTCATGCTTCTGTTGAGCAAGACAAAAAAGTTGTTTTCTCAGGGCAAGCAATGCTTTGACATTACCAATAGTATACATTTCAATGTTACACCAAACTACTGTGTGGAAACCTAATGGAAACACCTTAAGTTAACTTTCCACATGATTCTGAGTTCTTAAAAACTGATTTCATGCCTCTGTTGAGCAAGACAAAAAAGTTGTTTTCTCAGGACATGCATGCTTTGACATTACCAATAGTATAGACTTCAATTTTACACCAAACTACTGTGTGCAAACCTAATGTTAACAGTTTAAGTTAACTTTCCACATGATTATGAGATGTTTAAAACTGGTTTCATGCCTCTGCAGAGCAAGACAAAAAAGTTGTTTTCTCAGGGCATACAACGCTTTGACATTACCAAGCGTATACATTTCAATCTTACACCAAACTGCTGTGTGGAAACCTAATGGAGACACCTTAAATCAACTTTCCACATGATTCTGAGTTGTTTAAAACTGGTTTCATGCCTGTGCTGAGCTAGACAAAAAAGTTATTTTCTCAGGGCACGCAATGCTTTGACATTACCAAGAGTATACATCTCAATTTTACACCAAACTACTGTGTGCAAACCTAATTCAAACACCTTAAATCAACTTCTCACATGATTCTGAGTTGTTTAAAACATGTTTCATGCCTCTGCTGAGCAAGACAAAAAAGTTGTTTTCTCAGGGCATACAATGCCTTGACATTACCAATAGTATACATTTCAATTTTACACCAAACTACTGTGTGGAAACCTAATGGAAACACCTTAAGTTAACTTTCCACATGATTCTGAGTTCTTAAAAACTGATTTCATGCCTCTGTTGAGCAAGACAAAAAAGTTGTTTTCTCAGGACATGCATGCTTTGACATTACCAATAGTATAGACTTCAATTTTACACCAAACTACTGTGTGCAAACCTAATGTTAACAGTTTAAGTTAACTTTCCACATGATTCTGAGTTGTTTAAAACTGGTTTCATGCCTGTGCTGAGCAAGACAAAAAAGTTATTTTCTCAGGGCATGCAATGCTTTGACATTACCAAGAGTATACATTTCAATTTTACACCAAACTACTGGCTACAAACCTAATGTTAACAGTTTAGGTTAACTTTCCAGATGATTCTGAGTTGTTTAAAACTGGTTTCATGCCTCTGCTGAGCAAGGCAAAAAAGTTATTTTCTCAGGACATGCATGCTTTGACATTACCAATAGTATAGACTTCAATTTTACACCAAACTACTGTGTGCAAACCTAATGTTAACAGTTTAAGTTAACTTTCCACATGATTATGAGATGTTTAAAACTGGTTTCATGCTTCTGCAGAGCAAGACAAAAAAGTTGTTTTCTCAGGGCATACAACGCTTTGACATTACCAAGCGTATACATTTCAATCTTACACCAAACTACTGTGTGGAAACCTAATGGAAACACCTTAAGTTTACTTTCAACATGATTCTGAGTTCTTAAAAACTGATTTCATGCCTCTGTTGAGCAAGACAAAAAAGTTGTTTTCTCAGGACATGCATGCTTTGACATTACCAATAGTATACACTTCAATTTTACACCAAACCACTGTGTGCAAACCTAATGTTAACAGTTTAAGTTAACTTTCCACATGATTCTGAGTTGTTTAAAACTGGTTTCATGCCTGTGCTGAGCAAGACAAAAAAGTTATTTTCTCAGGGCATGCAATGCTTTCACATTAACAAGAGTATACATTTCAATTTTACACCAAACTACTGTGTGCAAACCTAATGTTAACAGTTTAAGTTTCTTTCCACATGATTATGAGATGTTTAAAACTGGTTTCATGCTTCTGCAGAGCAAGACAAAAAAGTTGTTTTCTCAGGGCATACAACGCTTTGACATTACCAATAGTATACACTTCAATTTTACACCAAACTACTGTGTGCAAACCTAATGGTAACAGTTTAAGTTAACTTTCCACATGATTATGAGATGTTTAAAACTGGTTTCATGCTTCTGCAGAGCAAGACAAAAAAGTTGTTTTCTCAGGGCATACAACGCTTTGACATTACCAAGCGTATACATTTCAATCTTACACCAAACTGCTGTGTGGAAACCTAATGGAGACACCTTAAATCAACTTTCCACATGATTCTGAGTTGTTTAAAACTGGTTTCATGCCTGTGCTGAGCTAGACAAAAAAGTTATTTTCTCAGGGCACGCAATGCTTTGACATTACCAAGAGTATACATCTCAATTTTACACCAAACTACTGTGTGCAAACCTAATTCAAACACCTTAAATCAACTTCTCACATGATTCTGAGTTGTTTAAAACATGTTTCATGCTTCTGTTGAGCAAGACAAAAAAGTTGTTTTCTCAGGGCATACAATGCCTTGACATTACCAATAGTATACATTTCAATTTTACACCAAACTACTGTGTGGAAACCTAATGGAAACACCTTAAGTTAACTTTCCACATGATTCTGAGTTCTTAAAAACTGATTTCATGCCTCTGTTGAGCAAGACAAAAAAGTTGTTTTCTCAGGACATGCATGCTTTGACATTACCAATAGTATAGACTTCAATTTTACACCAAACTACTGTGTGCAAACCTAATGTTAACAGTTTAAGTTAACTTTCCACATGATTCTGAGTTGTTTAAAACTGGTTTCATGCCTGTGCTGAGCAAGACAAAAAAGTTATTTTCTCAGGGCATGCAATGCTTTGACATTACCAAGAGTATACATTTCAATTTTACACCAAACTACTGGGTGCAAACCTAATGTTAACAGTTTAGGTTAACTTTCCAGATGATTCTGAGTTGTTTAAAACTGGTTTCATGCCTCTGCTGAGCAAGACAAAAAAGTTATTTTCTCAGGACATGCATGCTTTGACATTACCAATAGTATACACTTCAATTTTACACCAAACTACTGTGTGCAAACCTAATGTTAACAGTTTAAGTTAACTTTCCACATGATTCTGAGTTGTTTAAAACTGGTTTCATGCTTCTGCAGAGCAAGACAAAAAAGTTGTTTTCTCAGGGCATACAACGCTTTGACATTACCAAGCGTATACATTTCAATCTTACACCAAACTACTGTGTGGAAACCTAATGGAAACACCTTAAGTTTACTTTCAACATGATTCTGAGTTCTTAAAAACTGATTTCATGCCTCTGTTGAGCAAGACAAAAAAGTTGTTTTCTCAGGACATGCATGCTTTGTCATTACCAATAGTATACACTTCAATTTTACACCAAACTACTGTGTGCAAACCTAATGTTAACAGCTTAAGTTAACTTTCCACATGATTCTGAGTTGTTTAAAACTGGTTTCATGCCTGTGCTGAGCAAGACAAAAAAGTTATTTTCTCAGGGCATGCAATGCTTTGACATTAACAAGAGTATACATTTCAATTTTACACCAAACTACTGTGTGCAAACCTAATGTTAACAGTTTAAGTTTCTTTCCACATGATTATGAGATGTTTAAAACTGGTTTCATGCTTCTGCGGAGCAAGACAAAAAAGTTGTTTTCTCAGGGCATACAACGCTTTGACATTACCAATAGTATACATTTCAATTTTACGCCAAACTACTGGGTGCAAACCTAATGTTAACAGTTTAAGTTAACTTTCCACATGATTCTGAGTTGTTTAAAACTGGTTTCATGCCTCTGCTGAGCAAGACAAAAAAGTTATTTTCTCAGGGCATATAATGCTATGACATTTCCAATAGTATACATTTAAATTTTACACCAAACTACTGTGTGTTAACCTAATGCAAACACCTTAAATCTACTTCCCAAATGATTCTGAGTTGTTTAAAACCTGTTTCATGCTTCTGTTGAGCAAGACAAAAAAGTTGTTTTCTCAGGGCAAGCAATGCTTTGACATTACCAATAGTATACATTTCAATGTTACACCAAACTACTGTGTGGAAACCTAATGGAAACACCTTAAGTTAACTTTCCACATGATTCTGAGTTCTTAAAAACTGATTTCATGCCTCTGTTGAGCAAGACAAAAAAGTTGTTTTCTCAGGACATGCATGCTTTGACATTACCAATAGTATACACTTCAATTTTACACCAAACTACTGTGTGCAAACCTAATGTTAACAGTTTAAGTTAACTTTCCACATGATTATGAGATGTTTAAAACTGGTTTCATGCTTCTGCAGAGCAAGACAAAAAAGTTGTTTTCTCTGGGCATACAACGCTTTGACATTACCAAGCGTATACATTTCAATCTTACACCAAACTGCTGTGTGGAAACCTAATGGAGACACCTTAAATCAACTTTCCACATGATTCTGAGTTGTTTAAAACTGGTTTCATGCCTGTGCTGAGCTAGACAAAAAAGTTATTTTCTCAGGGCACGCAATGCTTTGACATTACCAAGAGTATACATCTCAATTTTACACCAAACTACTGTGTGCAAACCTAATTCAAACACCTTAAATCAACTTCTCACATGATTCTGAGTTGTTTAAAACATGTTTCATGCCTCTGTTGAGCAAGACAAAAAAGTTGTTTTCTCAGGGCATACAATGCCTTGACATTACCAATAGTATACATTTCAATTTTACACCAAACTACTGTGTGGAAACCAAATGGAAACACCTTAAGTTAACTTTCCACATGATTCTGAGTTCTTAAAACTGATTTCATGCCTCTGTTGAGCAAGACAAAAAAGTTGTTTTCTCAGGACATGCATGCTTTGACATTACCAATAGTATAGACTTCAATTTTACACCAAACTACTGTGTGCAAACCTAATGTTAACAGTTTAAGTTAACTTTCCACATGATTCTGAGTTGTTTAAAACTGGTTTCATGCCTGTGCTGAGCAAGACAAAAAAGTTATTTTCTCAGGGCATGCAATGCTTTGACATTACCAAGAGTATACATTTCAATTTTACACCAAACTACTGTGTGCAAACCTAATGTTAACAGTTTAAGTTTCTTTCCACATGATTATGAGATGTTTAAAACTGGTTTCATGCTTCTGCAGAGCAAGACAAAAAAGTTGTTTTCTCAGGGCATACAACGCTTTGACATTACCAATAGTATACATTTCAATTTTACACCAAACTACTGGGTGCAAACCTAATGTTAACAGTTTAAGTTAACTTTCCACATGATTCTGAGTTGTTTAAAACTGGTTTCATGCCTCTGCTGAGCAAGACAAAAAAGTTATTTTCTCAGGGCATATAATGCTATGACATTTCCAATAGTATACATTTAAATTTTACACCAAACTACTGTGTGTTAACCTAATGCAAACACCTTAAATCTACTTCCCAAATGATTCTGAGTTGTTTAAAACCTGTTTCATGCTTCTGTTGAGTAAGACAAAAAAGTTGTTTTCTCAGGGCAAGCAATGCTTTGACATTACCAATAGTATACATTTCAATGTTACACCAAACTACTGTGTGGAAACCTAATGGAAACACCTTAAGTTAACTTTCCACATGATTCTGAGTTCTTAAAAACTGATTTCATGCCTCTGTTGAGCAAGACAAAAAAGTTGTTTTCTCAGGACATGCATGCTTTGACATTACCAATAGTATAGACTTCAATTTTACACCAAACTACTGTGTGCAAACCTAATGATAACAGTTTAAGTTAACTTTCCACATGATTATGAGATGTTTAAAACTGGTTTCATGCTTCTGCAGAGCAAGACAAAAAAGTTGTTTTCTCAGGGCATACAACGCTTTGACATTACCAAGCGTATACATTTCAATCTTACACCAAACTACTGTGTGGAAACCTAATGGAAACACCTTAAGTTTACTTTCAACATGATTCTGAGTTCTTAAAAACTGATTTCATGCCTCTGTTGAGCAAGACAAAAAAGTTGTTTTCTCAGGACATGCATGCTTTGACATTACCAATAGTATACACTTCAATTTTACACCAAACTACTGTGTGCAAACCTAATGTTAACAGTTTAAGTTAACTTTCCACATGATTCTGAGTTGTTTAAAACTGGTTTCATGCCTGTGCTGAGCAAGACAAAAAAGTTATTTTCTCAGGGCATGCAATGCTTTGACATTAACAAGAGTATACATTTCAATTTTACACCAAACTACTGTGTGCAAACCTAATGTTAACAGTTTAAGTTTCTTTCCACATGATTCTGAGTTGTTTAAAACTGGTTTCATGCCTGTGCTGAGCTAGACAAAAAAGTTATTTTCTCAGGGCACGCAATGCTTTGACATTACCAAGAGTATACATCTCAATTTTACACCAAACTACTGTGTGCAATCCTAATTCAAACACCTTAAATCAACTTCTCACATGATTCTGAGTTGTTTAAAACAAGTTTCATGCCTCGGTTGAGCAAGACAAAAAAGTTGTTTTCTCAGGGCATACAATGCCTTGACATTACCAATAGTATACATTTCAATTTTACACCAAACTACTGTGTGGAAACCTAATGGAAACACCTTAAGTTAACTTTCCACATGATTCTGAGTTCTTAAAAACTGATTTCATGCCTCTGTTGAGCAAGACAAAAAAGTTGTTTTCTCAGGACATGCATGCTTTGACATTACCAATAGTATAGACTTCAATTTTACACCAAACTACTGTGTGCAAACCTAATGTTAACAGTTTAAGTTAACTTTCCACATGATTCTGAGTTGTTTAAAACTGGTTTCATGCCTGTGCTGAGCAAGACAAAAAAGTTATTTTCTCAGGGCATGCAATGCTTTGACATTACCAAGAGTATACATTTCAATTTTACACCAAACTACTGGGTGCAAACCTAATGTTAACAGTTTAGGTTAACTTTCCAGATGATTCTGAGTTGTTTAAAACTGGTTTCATGCCTCTGCTGAGCAAGACAAAAAAGTTATTTTCTCAGGACATGCATGCTTTGACATTACCAATAGTATACACTTCAATTTTACACCAAACTACTGTGTGCAAACCTAATGTTAACAGTTTAAGTTAACTTTCCACATGATTATGAGATGTTTAAAACTGGTTTCATGCTTCTGCAGAGCAAGACAAAAAAGTTGTTTTCTCAGGGCATACAACGCTTTGACATTACCAAGCGTATACATTTCAATCTTACACCAAACTACTGTGTGGAAACCTAATGGAAACACCTTAAGTTTACTTTCAACATGATTCTGAGTTCTTAAAAACTGATTTCATGCCTCTGTTGAGCAAGACAAAAAAGTTGTTTTCTCAGGACATGCATGCTTTGTCATTACCAATAGTATACACATCAATTTTACACCAAACTACTGTGTGCAAACCTAATGTTAACAGTTTAAGTTAACTTTCCACATGATTCTGAGTTGTTTAAAACTGGTTTCATGCCTGTGCTGAGCAAGACAAAAAAGTTATTTTCTCAGGGCATGCAATGCTTTGACATTAACAAGAGTATACATTTCAATTTTACACCAAACTACTGTGTGCAAACCTAATGTTAACAGTTTAAGTTTCTTTCCACATGATTATGAGATGTTTAAAACTGGTTTCATGCTTCTGCAGAGCAAGACAAAAAAGTTGTTTTCTCAGGGCATACAACGCTTTGACATTACCAATAGTATACATTTCAATTTTACACCAAACTACTGGGTGCAAACCTAATGTTAACAGTTTAAGTTAACTTTCCACATGATTCTGAGTTGTTTAAAACTGGTTTCATGCCTCTGCTGAGCAAGACAAAAAAGTTATTTTCTCAGGGCATATAATGCTATGACATTTCCAATAGTATACATTTAAATTTTACACCAAACTACTGTGTGTTAACCTAATGCAAACACCTTAAATCTACTTCCCAAATGATTCTGAGTTGTTTAAAACCTGTTTCATGCTTCTGTTGAGCAAGACAAAAAAGTTGTTTTCTCAGGGCAAGCAATGCTTTGACATTACCAATAGTATACAATTCAATGTTACACCAAACTACTGTGTGGAAACCTAATGGAAACACCTTAAGTTAACTTTCCACATGATTCTGAGTTCTTAAAAACTGATTTCATGCCTCTGTTGAGCAAGACAAAAAAGTTGTTTTCTCAGGACATGCATGCTTTGACATTACCAATAGTATACACTTCAATTTTACACCAAACTACTGTGTGCAAACCTAATGTTAACAGTTTAAGTTAACTTTCCACATGATTATGAGATGTTTAAAACTGGTTTCATGCTTCTGCAGAGCAAGACAAAAAAGTTGTTTTCTCTGGGCATACAACGCTTTGACATTACCAAGCGTATACATTTCAATCTTACACCAAACTGCTGTGTGGAAACCTAATGGAGACACCTTAAATCAACTTTCCACATGATTCTGAGTTGTTTAAAACTGGTTTCATGCCTGTGCTGAGCTAGACAAAAAAGTTATTTTCTCAGGGCACGCAATGCTTTGACATTACCAAGAGTATACATCTCAATTTTACACCAAACTACTGTATGCAATCCTAATTCAAACACCTTAAATCAACTTCTCACATGATTCTGAGTTGTTTAAAACAAGTTTCATGCCTCTGTTGAGCAAGACAAAAAAGTTGTTTTCTCAGGGCATACAATGCCTTGACATTACCAATAGTATACATTTCAATTTTACACCAAACTACTGTGTGGAAACCTAATGGAAACACCTTAAGTTAACTTTCCACATGATTCTGAGTTGTTTAAAACTGGTTTCATGCCTGTGCTGAGCAAGACAAAAAAGTTATTTTCTCAGGGCATGCAATGCTTTGACATTACCAAGAGTATACATTTCAATTTTACACCAAACTACTGGGTGCAAACCTAATGTTAACAGTTTAGGTTAACTTTCCAGATGATTCTGAGTTGTTTAAAACTGGTTTCATGCCTCTGCTGAGCAAGACAAAAAAGTTATTTTCTCAGGACATGCATGCTTTGACATTACCAATAGTATACACTTCAATTTTACACCAAACTACTCTGTGCAAACCTAATGTTAACGGTTTAAGTTAACTTTCCACATGATTATGAGATGTTTAAAACTGGTTTCATGCTTCTGCAGAGCAAGACAAAAAAGTTGTTTTCTCAGGGCATACAACGCTTTGACATTACCAAGCGTATACATTTCAATCTTACACCAAACTACTGTGTGGAAACCTAATGGAAACGCCTTAAGTTTACTTTCAACATGATTCTGAGTTCTTAAAAACTGATTTCATGCCTCTGTTGAGCAAGACAAAAAAGTTGTTTTCTCAGGACATGCATGCTTTGTCATTACCAATAGTATACACTTCAATTTTACACCAAACTACTGTGTGCAAACCTAATGTTAACAGTTTAAGTTAACTTTCCACATGATTCTGAGTTGTTTAAAACTGGTTTCATGCCTGTGCTGAGCAAGACAAAAAAGTTATTTTCTCAGGGCATGCAATGCTTTGACATTACCAAGAGTATACATTTCAATTTTACACCAAACTACTGTGTGCAAACCTAATGTTAACAGTTTAAGTTAACTTTCCACATGATTTGAGATGTTTAAAACTGGTTTCATGCTTCTGCAGAGCAAGACAAAAAAGTTGTTTTCTCAGGGCATACAACGCTTTGACATTACCAAGCGTATACATTTCAATCTTACACCAAACTACTGTGTGGAAACCTAATGGAAACACCTTAAGTTTACTTTCAACATGATTCTGAGTTCTTAAAAACTGATTTCATGCCTCTGTTGAGCAAGACAAAAAAGTTGTTTTCTCAGGACATGCATGCTTTGACATTACCAATAGTATACACTTCAATTTTACACCAAACTACTGTGTGCAAACCTAATGTTAACAGTTTAAGTTAACTTTCCACATGATTCTGAGTTGTTTAAAACTGGTTTCATGCCTGTGCTGAGCAAGACAAAAAAGTTATTTTCTCAGGGCATGCAATGCTTTGACATTAACAAGAGTATACATTTCAATTTTACACCAAACTACTGTGTGCAAACCTAATGTTAACAGTTTAAGTTTCTTTCCACATGATTATGAGATGTTTAAAACTGGTTTCATGCCTCTGCTGAGCAAGACAAAAAAGTTATTTTCTCAGGGCATATAATGCTATGACATTTCCAATAGTATACATTTAAATTTTACACCAAACTACTGTGTGTTAACCTAATGCAAACACCTTAAATCTACTTCCCAAATGATTCTGAGTTGTTTAAAACCTGTTTCATGCTTCTGTTGAGCAAGACAAAAAAGTTGTTTTCTCAGGGCAAGCAATGCTTTGACATTACCAATAGTATACATTTCAATGTTACACCAAACTACTGTGTGGAAACCTAATGGAAACACCTTAAGTTAACTTTCCACATGATTCTGAGTTCTTAAAAACTGATTTCATGCCTCTGTTGAGCAAGACAAAAAAGTTGTTTTCTCAGGACATGCATGCTTTGACATTACCAATAGTATAGACTTCAATTTTACACCAAACTACTGTGTGCAAACCTAATGTTAACAGTTTAAGTTAACTTTCCACATGATTATGAGATGTTTAAAACTGGTTTCATGCTTCTGCAGAGCAAGACAAAAAAGTTGTTTTCTCAGGGCATACAACGCTTTGACATTACCAAGCGTATACATTTCAATCTTACACCAAACTGCTGTGTGGAAACCTAATGGAGACACCTTAAATCAACTTTCCACATGATTCTGAGTTGTTTAAAACTGGTTTCATGCCTGTGCTGAGCTAGACAAAAAAGTTATTTTCTCAGGGCACGCAATGCTTTGACATTACCAAGAGTATACATCTCAATTTTACACCAAACTACTGTGTGCAAACCTAATTCAAACACCTTAAATCAACTTCTCACATGATTCTGAGTTGTTTAAAACATGTTTCATGCCTCTGCTGAGCAAGACAAAAAAGTTGTTTTCTCAGGGCATACAATGCCTTGACATTACCAATAGTATACATTTCAATTTTACACCAAACTACTGTGTGGAAACCTAATGGAAACACCTTAAGTTAACTTTCCACATGATTCTGAGTTCTTAAAAACTGATTTCATGCCTCTGTTGAGCAAGACAAAAAAGTTGTTTTCTCAGGACATGCATGCTTTGACATTACCAATAGTATAGACTTCAATTTTACACCAAACTACTGTGTGCAAACCTAATGTTAACAGTTTAAGTTAACTTTCCACATGATTCTGAGTTGTTTAAAACTGGTTTCATGCCTGTGCTGAGCAAGACAAAAAAGTTATTTTCTCAGGGCATGCAATGCTTTGACATTACCAAGAGTATACATTTCAATTTTACACCAAACTACTGGCTACAAACCTAATGTTAACAGTTTAGGTTAACTTTCCAGATGATTCTGAGTTGTTTAAAACTGGTTTCATGCCTCTGCTGAGCAAGGCAAAAAAGTTATTTTCTCAGGACATGCATGCTTTGACATTACCAATAGTATAGACTTCAATTTTACACCAAACTACTGTGTGCAAACCTAATGTTAACAGTTTAAGTTAACTTTCCACATGATTATGAGATGTTTAAAACTGGTTTCATGCTTCTGCAGAGCAAGACAAAAAAGTTGTTTTCTCAGGGCATACAACGCTTTGACATTACCAAGCGTATACATTTCAATCTTACACCAAACTACTGTGTGGAAACCTAATGGAAACACCTTAAGTTTACTTTCAACATGATTCTGAGTTCTTAAAAACTGATTTCATGCCTCTGTTGAGCAAGACAAAAAAGTTGTTTTCTCAGGACATGCATGCTTTGACATTACCAATAGTATACACTTCAATTTTACACCAAACCACTGTGTGCAAACCTAATGTTAACAGTTTAAGTTAACTTTCCACATGATTCTGAGTTGTTTAAAACTGGTTTCATGCCTGTGCTGAGCAAGACAAAAAAGTTATTTTCTCAGGGCATGCAATGCTTTCACATTAACAAGAGTATACATTTCAATTTTACACCAAACTACTGTGTGCAAACCTAATGTTAACAGTTTAAGTTTCTTTCCACATGATTATGAGATGTTTAAAACTGGTTTCATGCTTCTGCAGAGCAAGACAAAAAAGTTGTTTTCTCAGGGCATACAACGCTTTGACATTACCAATAGTATACACTTCAATTTTACACCAAACTACTGTGTGCAAACCTAATGGTAACAGTTTAAGTTAACTTTCCACATGATTATGAGATGTTTAAAACTGGTTTCATGCTTCTGCAGAGCAAGACAAAAAAGTTGTTTTCTCAGGGCATACAACGCTTTGACATTACCAAGCGTATACATTTCAATCTTACACCAAACTGCTGTGTGGAAACCTAATGGAGACACCTTAAATCAACTTTCCACATGATTCTGAGTTGTTTAAAACTGGTTTCATGCCTGTGCTGAGCTAGACAAAAAAGTTATTTTCTCAGGGCACGCAATGCTTTGACATTACCAAGAGTATACATCTCAATTTTACACCAAACTACTGTGTGCAAACCTAATTCAAACACCTTAAATCAACTTCTCACATGATTCTGAGTTGTTTAAAACATGTTTCATGCTTCTGTTGAGCAAGACAAAAAAGTTGTTTTCTCAGGGCATACAATGCCTTGACATTACCAATAGTATACATTTCAATTTTACACCAAACTACTGTGTGGAAACCTAATGGAAACACCTTAAGTTAACTTTCCACATGATTCTGAGTTCTTAAAAACTGATTTCATGCCTCTGTTGAGCAAGACAAAAAAGTTGTTTTCTCAGGACATGCATGCTTTGACATTACCAATAGTATAGACTTCAATTTTACACCAAACTACTGTGTGCAAACCTAATGTTAACAGTTTAAGTTAACTTTCCACATGATTCTGAGTTGTTTAAAACTGGTTTCATGCCTGTGCTGAGCAAGACAAAAAAGTTATTTTCTCAGGGCATGCAATGCTTTGACATTACCAAGAGTATACATTTCAATTTTACACCAAACTACTGGGTGCAAACCTAATGTTAACAGTTTAGGTTAACTTTCCAGATGATTCTGAGTTGTTTAAAACTGGTTTCATGCCTCTGCTGAGCAAGACAAAAAAGTTATTTTCTCAGGACATGCATGCTTTGACATTACCAATAGTATACACTTCAATTTTACACCAAACTACTGTGTGCAAACCTAATGTTAACAGTTTAAGTTAACTTTCCACATGATTCTGAGTTGTTTAAAACTGGTTTCATGCTTCTGCAGAGCAAGACAAAAAAGTTGTTTTCTCAGGGCATACAACGCTTTGACATTACCAAGCGTATACATTTCAATCTTACACCAAACTACTGTGTGGAAACCTAATGGAAACACCTTAAGTTTACTTTCAACATGATTCTGAGTTCTTAAAAACTGATTTCATGCCTCTGTTGAGCAAGACAAAAAAGTTGTTTTCTCAGGACATGCATGCTTTGTCATTACCAATAGTATACACTTCAATTTTACACCAAACTACTGTGTGCAAACCTAATGTTAACAGCTTAAGTTAACTTTCCACATGATTCTGAGTTGTTTAAAACTGGTTTCATGCCTGTGCTGAGCAAGACAAAAAAGTTATTTTCTCAGGGCATGCAATGCTTTGACATTAACAAGAGTATACATTTCAATTTTACACCAAACTACTGTGTGCAAACCTAATGTTAACAGTTTAAGTTTCTTTCCACATGATTATGAGATGTTTAAAACTGGTTTCATGCTTCTGCGGAGCAAGACAAAAAAGTTGTTTTCTCAGGGCATACAACGCTTTGACATTACCAATAGTATACATTTCAATTTTACGCCAAACTACTGGGTGCAAACCTAATGTTAACAGTTTAAGTTAACTTTCCACATGATTCTGAGTTGTTTAAAACTGGTTTCATGCCTCTGCTGAGCAAGACAAAAAAGTTATTTTCTCAGGGCATATAATGCTATGACATTTCCAATAGTATACATTTAAATTTTACACCAAACTACTGTGTGTTAACCTAATGCAAACACCTTAAATCTACTTCCCAAATGATTCTGAGTTGTTTAAAACCTGTTTCATGCTTCTGTTGAGCAAGACAAAAAAGTTGTTTTCTCAGGGCAAGCAATGCTTTGACATTACCAATAGTATACATTTCAATGTTACACCAAACTACTGTGTGGAAACCTAATGGAAACACCTTAAGTTAACTTTCCACATGATTCTGAGTTCTTAAAAACTGATTTCATGCCTCTGTTGAGCAAGACAAAAAAGTTGTTTTCTCAGGACATGCATGCTTTGACATTACCAATAGTATACACTTCAATTTTACACCAAACTACTGTGTGCAAACCTAATGTTAACAGTTTAAGTTAACTTTCCACATGATTATGAGATGTTTAAAACTGGTTTCATGCTTCTGCAGAGCAAGACAAAAAAGTTGTTTTCTCTGGGCATACAACGCTTTGACATTACCAAGCGTATACATTTCAATCTTACACCAAACTGCTGTGTGGAAACCTAATGGAGACACCTTAAATCAACTTTCCACATGATTCTGAGTTGTTTAAAACTGGTTTCATGCCTGTGCTGAGCTAGACAAAAAAGTTATTTTCTCAGGGCACGCAATGCTTTGACATTACCAAGAGTATACATCTCAATTTTACACCAAACTACTGTGTGCAAACCTAATTCAAACACCTTAAATCAACTTCTCACATGATTCTGAGTTGTTTAAAACATGTTTCATGCCTCTGTTGAGCAAGACAAAAAAGTTGTTTTCTCAGGGCATACAATGCCTTGACATTACCAATAGTATACATTTCAATTTTACACCAAACTACTGTGTGGAAACCAAATGGAAACACCTTAAGTTAACTTTCCACATGATTCTGAGTTCTTAAAACTGATTTCATGCCTCTGTTGAGCAAGACAAAAAAGTTGTTTTCTCAGGACATGCATGCTTTGACATTACCAATAGTATAGACTTCAATTTTACACCAAACTACTGTGTGCAAACCTAATGTTAACAGTTTAAGTTAACTTTCCACATGATTCTGAGTTGTTTAAAACTGGTTTCATGCCTGTGCTGAGCAAGACAAAAAAGTTATTTTCTCAGGGCATGCAATGCTTTGACATTACCAAGAGTATACATTTCAATTTTACACCAAACTACTGTGTGCAAACCTAATGTTAACAGTTTAAGTTAACTTTCCACATGATTCTGAGTTGTTTAAAACTGGTTTCATGCCTGTGCTGAGCAAGACAAAAAAGTTATTTTCTCAGGACATGCATGCTTTGACATTACCAATAGTATACACTTCAATTTTACACCAAACTACTGTGTGCAAACCTAATGTTAACAGTTTAAGTTAACTTTCCACATGATTATGAGATGTTTAAAACTGGTTTCATGCTTCTGCAGAGCAAGACAAAAAAGTTGTTTTCTCAGGGCATACAACGCTTTGACATTACCAAGCGTATACATTTCAATCTTACACCAAACTACTGTGTGGAAACCTAATGGAAACACCTTAAGTTTACTTTCAACATGATTCTGAGTTCTTAAAAACTGATTTCATGCCTCTGTTGAGCAAGACAAAAAAGTTGTTTTCTCAGGACATGCATGCTTTGTCATTACCAATAGTATACACTTCAATTTTACACCAAACTACTGTGTGCAAACCTAATGTTAACAGTTTAAGTTAACTTTCCACATGATTCTGAGTTGTTTAAAACTGGTTTCATGCCTGTGCTGAGCAAGACAAAAAAGTTATTTTCTCAGGGCATGCAATGCTTTGACATTACCAAGAGTATACATTTCAATTTTACACCAAACTACTGTGTGCAAACCTAAGGTTAACAGTTTAAGTTTCTTTCCACATGATTATGAGATGTTTAAAACTGGTTTCATGCTTCTGCAGAGCAAGACAAAAAAGTTGTTTTCTCAGGGCATACAACGCTTTGACATTACCAATAGTATACATTTCAATTTTACACCAAACTACTGGGTGCAAACCTAATGTTAACAGTTTAAGTTAACTTTCCACGTGATTCTGAGTTGTTTAAAACTGGTTTCATGCCTCTGCTGAGCCAGACAAAAAAGTTATTTTCTCAGGGCATATAATGCTATGACATTTCCAATAGTATACATTTAAATTTTACACCAAACTACTGTGTGTTAACCTAATGCAAACACCTTAAATCTACTTCCCAAATGATTCTGAGTTGCTTAAAACCTGTTTCATGCTTCTGTTGAGCAAGACAAAAAAGTTGTTTTCTCAGGGCAAGCAATGCTTTGACATTACCAATAGTATACATTTCAATGTTACACCAAACTACTGTGTGGAAACCTAATGGAAACACCTTAAGTTAACTTTCCACATGATTCTGAGTTCTTAAAAACTGATTTCATGCCTCTGTTGAGCAAGACAAAGAAGTTGTTTTCTCAGGACATGCATGCTTTGACATTACCAATAGTATAGACTTCAATTTTACACCAAACTACTGTGTGCAAACCTAATGTTAACAGTTTAAGTTAACTTTCCACATGATTATGAGATGTTTAAAACTGGTTTCATGCTTCTGCAGAGCAAGACAAAAAAGTTGTTTTCTCAGGGCATACAACGCTTTGACATTACCAAGCGTATACATTTCAATCTTACACCAAACTGCTGTGTGGAAACCTAATGGAGACACCTTAAATCAACTTTCCACATGATTCTGAGTTGTTTAAAACTGGTTTCATGCCTGTGCTGAGCTAGACAAAAAAGTTATTTTCTCAGGGCACGCAATGCTTTGACATTACCAAGAGTATACATCTCAATTTTACACCAAACTACTGTGTGCAAACCTAATTCAAACACCTTAAATCAACTTCTCACATGATTCTGAGTTGTTTAAAACATGTTTCATGCCTCTGTTGAGCAAGACAAAAAAGTTGTTTTCTCAGGGCATACAATGCCTTGACATTACCAATAGTATACATTTCAATTTTACACCAAACTACTGTGTGGAAACCTAATGGAAACACCTTAAGTTAACTTTCCACATGATTCTGAGTTCTTAAAACTGATTTCATGCCTCTGTTGAGCAAGACAAAAAAGTTGTTTCTCAGGACATGCATGCTTTGACATTACCAATAGTATAGACTTCAAATTTACACCAAACTACTGTGTGCAAACCTAATGTTAACAGTTTAAGTTAACTTTCCACATGATTCTGAGTTGTTTAAAACTGGTTTCATGCCTGTGCTGAGCAAGACAAAAAAGTTATTTTCTCAGGGCATGCAATGCTTTGACATTACCAAGAGTATACATTTCAATTTTACACCAAACTACTGTGTGCAAACCTAATGTTAACAGTTTAAGTTAACTTTCCACATGATTCTGAGTTGTTTAAAACTGGTTTCATGCCTGTGCTGAGCAAGACAAAAAAGTTATTTTCTCAGGACATGCATGCTTTGACATTACCAATAGTATACACTTCAATTTTACACCAAACTACTGTGTGCAAACCTAATGTTAACAGTTTAAGTTAACTTTCCACATGATTATGAGATGTTTAAAACTGGTTTCATGCTTCTGCAGAGCAAGACAAAAAAGTTGTTTTCTCAGGGCATACAACGCTTTGACATTACCAAGCGTATACATTTCAATCTTACACCAAACTACTGTGTGGAAACCTAATGGAAACACCTTAAGTTTACTTTCAACATGATTCTGAGTTCTTAAAAACTGATTTCATGCCTCTGTTGAGCAAGACAAAAAAGTTGTTTTCTCAGGACATGCATGCTTTGTCATTACCAATAGTATACACTTCAATTTTACACCAAACTACTGTGTGCAAACCTAATGTTAACAGTTTAAGTTAACTTTCCACATGATTCTGAGTTGTTTAAAACTGGTTTCATGCCTGTGCTGAGCAAGACAAAAAAGTTATTTTCTCAGGGCATGCAATGCTTTGACATTACCAAGAGTATACATTTCAATTTTACACCAAACTACTGTGTGCAAACCTAAGGTTAACAGTTTAAGTTTCTTTCCACATGATTATGAGATGTTTAAAACTGGTTTCATGCTTCTGCAGAGCAAGACAAAAAAGTTGTTTTCTCAGGGCATACAACGCTTTGACATTACCAATAGTATACATTTCAATTTTACACCAAACTACTGGGTGCAAACCTAATGTTAACAGTTTAAGTTAACTTTCCACATGATTCTGAGTTGTTTAAAACTGGTTTCATGCCTCTGCTGAGCAAGACAAAAAAGTTATTTTCTCAGGGCATATAATGCTATGACATTTCCAATAGTATACATTTAAATTTTACACCAAACTACTGTGTGTTAACCTAATGCAAACACCTTAAATCTACTTCCCAAATGATTCTGAGTTGCTTAAAACCTGTTTCATGCTTCTGTTGAGCAAGACAAAAAAGTTGTTTTCTCAGGGCAAGCAATGCTTTGACATTACCAATAGTATACATTTCAATGTTACACCAAACTACTGTGTGGAAACCTAATGGAAACACCTTAAGTTAACTTTCCACATGATTCTGAGTTCTTAAAAACTGATTTCATGCCTCTGTTGAGCAAGACAAAAAAGTTGTTTTCTCAGGACATGCATGCTTTGACATTACCAATAGTATACACTTCAATTTTACTCCAAACTACTGTGTGCAAACCTAATGTTAACAGTTTAAGTTAACTTTCCACATGATTCTGAGTTGTTTAAAACTGGTTTCATGCCTGTGCTGAGCAAGACAGAAAAGTTATTTTCTCAGGGCATGCAATGCTTTGACATTACCAAGAGTATACATTTCAATTTTACACCAAACTACTGGGTGCAAACCTAATGTTAACAGTTTAGGTTAACTTTCCAGATGATTCTGAGTTGTTTAAAACTGGTTTCATGCCTCTGCTGAGCAAGACAAAAAAGTTATTTTCTCAGGACATGCATGCTTTGACATTACCAATAGTATACACTTCAATTTTACACCAAACTACTGTGTGCAAACCTAATGTTAACAGTTTAAGTTAACTTTCCACATGATTATGAGATGTTTAAAACTGGTTTCATGCTTCTGCAGAGCAAGACAAAAAAGTTGTTTTCTCAGGGCATACAACGCTTTGACATTACCAAGCGTATACATTTCAATCTTACACCAAACTACTGTGTGGAAACCTAATGGAAACACCTTAAGTTTACTTTCAACATGATTCTGAGTTCTTAAAAACTGATTTCATGCCTCTGTTGAGCAAGACAAAAAAGTTGTTTTCTCAGGACATGCATGCTTTGACATTACCAATAGTATACACTTCAATTTTACACCAAACTACTGTGTGCAAACCTAATGTTAACAGTTTAAGTTAACTTTCCACATGATTCTGAGTTGTTTAAAACTGGTTTCATGCCTGTGCTGAGCAAGACAAAAAAGTTATTTTCTCAGGGCATGCAATGCTTTGACATTAACAAGAGTATACATTTCAATTTTACACCAAACTACTGTGTGCAAACCTAATGTTAACAGTTTAAGTTTCTTTCCACATGATTATGAGATGTTTAAAACTGGTTTCATGCTTCTGCGGAGCAAGACAAAAAAGTTGTTTTCTCAGGGCATACAACGCTTTGACATTACCAATAGTATACATTTCAATTTTACACCAAACTACTGGGTGCAAACCTAATGTTAACAGTTTAAGTTAACTTTCCACATGATTCTGAGTTGTTTAAAACTGGTTTCATGCCTCTGCTGAGCAAGACAAAAAAGTTATTTTCTCAGGGCATATAATGCTATGACATTTCCAATAGTATACATTTAAATTTTACACCAAACTACTGTGTGTTAACCTAATGCAAACACCTTAAATCTACTTCCCAAATGATTCTGAGTTGTTTAAAACCTGTTTCATGCTTCTGTTGAGCAAGACAAAAAAGTTGTTTTCTCAGGGCAAGCAATGCTTTGACATTACCAATAGTATACATTTCAATGTTACACCAAACTACTGTGTGGAAACCTAATGGAAACACCTTAAGTTAACTTTCCACATGATTCTGAGTTCTTAAAAACTGATTTCATGCCTCTGTTGAGCAAGACAAAAAAGTTGTTTTCTCAGGACATGCATGCTTTGACATTACCAATAGTATACACTTCAATTTTACACCAAACTACTGTGTGCAAACCTAATGTTAACAGTTTAAGTTAACTTTCCACATGATTATGAGATGTTTAAAACTGGTTTCATGCTTCTGCAGAGCAAGACAAAAAAGTTGTTTTCTCAGGGCATACAACGCTTTGACATTACCAAGCGTATACATTTCAATCTTACACCAAACTACTGTGTGGAAACCTAATGGAAACACCTTAAGTTTACTTTCAACATGATTCTGAGTTCTTAAAAACTGATTTCATGCCTCTGTTGAGCAAGACAAAAAAGTTGTTTTCTCAGGACATGCATGCTTTGTCATTACCAATAGTATACACTTCAATTTTACACCAAACTACTGTGTGCAAACCTAATGTTAACAGTTTAAGTTAACTTTCCACATGATTCTGAGTTGTTTAAAACTGGTTTCATGCCTGTGCTGAGCAAGACAAAAAAGTTATTTTCTCAGGGCATGCAATGCTTTGACATTACCAAGAGTATACATTTCAATTTTACACCAAACTACTCTGTGCAAACCTAAGGTTAACAGTTTAAGTTTCTTTCCACATGATTATGAGATGTTTAAAACTGGTTTCATGCTTCTGCAGAGCAAGACAAAAAAGTTGTTTTCTCAGGGCATACAACGCTTTGACATTACCAATAGTATACATTTCAATTTTACACCAAACTACTGGGTGCAAACCTAATGTTAACAGTTTAAGTTAACTTTCCACATGATTCTGAGTTGTTTAAAACTGGTTTCATGCCTCTGCTGAGCAAGACAAAAAAGTTATTTTCTCAGGGCATATAATGCTATGACATTTCCAATAGTATACATTTAAATTTTACACCAAACTACTGTGTGTTAACCTAATGCAAACACCTTAAATCTACTTCCCAAATGATTCTGAGTTGCTTAAAACCTGTTTCATGCTTCTGTTGAGCAAGACAAAAAAGTTGTTTTCTCAGGGCAAGCAATGCTTTGACATTACCAATAGTATACATTTCAATGTTACACCAAACTACTGTGTGGAAACCTAATGGAAACACCTTAAGTTAACTTTCCACATGATTCTGAGTTCTTAAAAACTGATTTCATGCCTCTGTTGAGCAAGACAAAAAAGTTGTTTTCTCAGGACATGCATGCTTTGACATTACCAATAGTATACACTTCAATTTTACTCCAAACTACTGTGTGCAAACCTAATGTTAACAGTTTAAGTTAACTTTCCACATGATTCTGAGTTGTTTAAAACTGGTTTCATGCCTGTGCTGAGCAAGACAAAAAAGTTATTTTCTCAGGGCATGCAATGCTTTGACATTACCAAGAGTATACATTTCAATTTTACACCAAACTACTGTGTGCAAACCTAATGTTAACAGTTTAAGTTTCTTTCCACATGATTATGAGATGTTTAAAACTGGTTTCATGCTTCTGCGGAGCAAGACAAAAAAGTTGTTTTCTCAGGGCATACAACGCTTTGACATTACCAATAGTATACATTTCAATTTTACACCAAACTACTGGGTGCAAACCTAATGTTAACAGTTTAAGTTAACTTTCCACATGATTCTGAGTTGTTTAAAACTGGTTTCATGCCTCTGCTGAGCAAGACAAAAAAGTTATTTTCTCAGGGCATATAATGCTATGACATTTCCAATAGTATACATTTAAATTTTACACCAAACTACTGTGTGTTAACCTAATGCAAACACCTTAAATCTACTTCCCAAATGATTCTGAGTTGTTTAAAACCTGTTTCATGCTTCTGTTGAGCAAGACAAAAAAGTTGTTTTCTCAGGGCAAGCAATGCTTTGACATTACCAATAGTATACATTTCAATGTTACACCAAACTACTGTGTGGAAACCTAATGGAAACACCTTAAGTTAACTTTCCACATGATTCTGAGTTCTTAAAAACTGATTTCATGCCTCTGTTGAGCAAGACAAAAAAGTTGTTTTCTCAGGACATGCATGCTTTGACTTTACCAATAGTATACACTTCAATTTTACACCAAACTACTGTGTGCAAACCTAATGTTAACAGTTTAAGTTAACTTTCCACATGATTATGAGATGTTTAAAACTGGTTTCATGCTTCTGCAGAGCAAGACAAAAAAGTTGTTTTCTCAGGGCATACAACGCTTTGACATTACCAAGCGTATACATTTCAATCTTACACCAAACTACTGTGTGGAAACCTAATGGAAACACCTTAAGTTTACTTTCAACATGATTCTGAGTTCTTAAAAACTGATTTCATGCCTCTGTTGAGCAAGACAAAAAAGTTGTTTTCTCAGGACATGCATGCTTTGTCATTACCAATAGTATACACTTCAATTTTACACCAAACTACTGTGTGCAAACCTAATGTTAACAGTTTAAGTTAACTTTCCACATGATTCTGAGTTGTTTAAAACTGGTTTCATGCCTGTGCTGAGCAAGACAAAAAAGTTATTTTCTCAGGGCATGCAATGCTTTGACATTACCAAGAGTATACATTTCAATTTTACACCAAACTACTCTGTGCAAACCTAAGGTTAACAGTTTAAGTTTCTTTCCACATGATTATGAGATGTTTAAAACTGGTCTCATGCTTCTGCAGAGCAAGACAAAAAAGTTGTTTTCTCAGGGCATACAACGCTTTGACATTACCAATAGTATACATTTCAATTTTACACCAAACTACTGGGTGCAAACCTAATGTTAACAGTTTAAGTTAACTTTCCACATGATTCTGAGTTGTTTAAAACTGGTTTCATGCCTCTGCTGAGCAAGACAAAAAAGTTATTTTCTCAGGGCATATAATGCTATGACATTTCCAATAGTATACATTTAAATTTTACACCAAACTACTGTGTGTTAACCTAATGCAAACACCTTAAATCTACTTCCCAAATGATTCTGAGTTGCTTAAAACCTGTTTCATGCTTCTGTTGAGCAAGACAAAAAAGTTGTTTTCTCAGGGCAAGCAATGCTTTGACATTACCAATAGTATACATTTCAATGTTACACCAAACTACTGTGTGGAAACCTAATGGAAACACCTTAAGTTAACTTTCCACATGATTCTGAGTTCTTAAAAACTGATTTCATGCCTCTGTTGAGCAAGACAAAAAAGTTGTTTTCTCAGGACATGCATGCTTTGACATTACCAATAGTATACACTTCAATTTTACTCCAAACTACTGTGTGCAAACCTAATGTTAACAGTTTAAGTTAACTTTCCACATGATTCTGAGTTGTTTAAAACTGGTTTCATGCCTGTGCTGAGCAAGACAAAAAAGTTATTTTCTCAGGGCATGCAATGCTTTGACATTACCAAGAGTATACATTTCAATTTTACACCAAACTACTGGGTGCAAACCTAATGTTAACAGTTTAGGTTAACTTTCCAGATGATTCTGAGTTGTTTAAAACTGGTTTCATGCCTCTGCTGAGCAAGACAAAAAAGTTATTTTCTCAGGACATGCATGCTTTGACATTACCAATAGTATACACTTCAATTTTACACGAAACTACTGTGTGCAAACCTAATGTTAACAGTTTAAGTTAACTTTCCACATGATTATGAGATGTTTAAAACTGGTTTCATGCTTCTGCAGAGCAAGACAAAAAAGTTGTTTTCTCAGGGCATACAACGCTTTGACATTACCAAGCGTATACATTTCAATCTTACACCAAACTACTGTGTGGAAACCTAATGGAAACACCTTAAGTTTACTTTCAACATGATTCTGAGTTCTTAAAAACTGATTTCATGCCTCTGTTGAGCAAGACAAAAAAGTTGTTTTCTCAGGACATGCATGCTTTGACATTACCAATAGTATACACTTCAATTTTACACCAAACTACTGTGTGCAAACCTAATGTTAACAGTTTAAGTTAACTTTCCACATGATTCTGAGTTGTTTAAAACTGGTTTCATGCCTGTGCTGAGCAAGACAAAAAAGTTATTTTCTCAGGGCATGCAATGCTTTGACATTAACAAGAGTATACATTTCAATTTTACACCAAACTACTGTGTGCAAACCTAATGTTAACAGTTTAAGTTTCTTTCCACATGATTATGAGATGTTTAAAACTGGTTTCATGCTTCTGCGGAGCAAGACAAAAAAGTTGTTTTCTCAGGGCATACAACGCTTTGACATTACCAATAGTATACATTTCAATTTTACACCAAACTACTGGGTGCAAACCTAATGTTAACAGTTTAAGTTAACTTTCCACATGATTCTGAGTTGTTTAAAACTGGTTTCATGCCTCTGCTGAGCAAGACAAAAAAGTTATTTTCTCAGGGCATATAATGCTATGACATTTCCAATAGTATACATTTAAATTTTACACCAAACTACTGTGTGTTAACCTAATGCAAACACCTTAAATCTACTTCCCAAATGATTCTGAGTTGTTTAAAACCTGTTTCATGCTTCTGTTGAGCAAGACAAAAAAGTTGTTTTCTCAGGGCAAGCAATGCTTTGACATTACCAATAGTATACATTTCAATGTTACACCAAACTACTGTGTGGAAACCTAATGGAAACACCTTAAGTTAACTTTCCACATGATTCTGAGTTCTTAAAAACTGATTTCATGCCTCTGTTGAGCAAGACAAAAAAGTTGTTTTCTCAGGACATGCATGCTTTGACATTACCAATAGTATACACTTCAATTTTACACCAAACTACTGTGTGCAAACCTAATGTTAACAGTTTAAGTTAACTTTCCACATGATTATGAGATGTTTAAAACTGGTTTCATGCTTCTGCAGAGCAAGACAAAAAAGTTGTTTTCTCAGGGCATACAACGCTTTGACATTACCAAGCGTATACATTTCAATCTTACACCAAACTGCTGTGTGGAAACCTAATGGAGACACCTTAAATCAAGTTTCCACATGATTCTGAGTTGTTTAAAACTGGTTTCATGCCTGTGCTGAGCTAGACCAAAAAGTTATATTCTCAGGGCACGCAATGCTTTGACATTACCAAGAGTATACATCTCAATTTTACACCAAACTACTGTGTGCAAACCTAATTCAAACACCTTAAATCAACTTCTCACATGATTCTGAGTTGTTTAAAACATGTTTCATGCCTCTGTTGAGCAAGACAAAAAAGTTGTTTTCTCAGGGCATACAATGCCTTGACATTACCAATAGTATACATTTCAATTTTACACCAAACTACTGTGTGGAAACCTAATGGAAACACCTTAAGTTAACTTTCCACATGATTCTGAGTTCTTAAAAACTGATTTCATGCCTCTGTTGAGCAAGACAAAAAAGTTGTTTTCTCAGGACATGCATGCTTTGACATTACTAATAGTATAGACTTCAATTTTACACCAAACTACTGTGTGCAAACCTAATGTTAACAGTTTAAGTTAACTTTCCACATGATTCTGAGTTGTTTAAAACTGGTTTCATGCCTGTGCTGAGCAAGACAAAAAAGTTATTTTCTCAGGGCATGCAATGCTTTGACATTAACAAGAGTATACATTTCAATTTTACACCAAACTACTGTGTGCAAACCTAATGTTAACAGTTTAAGTTTCTTTCCACATGATTCTGAGTTGTTTAAAACTGGTTTCATGCCTGTGCTGAGCTAGACAAAAAAGTTATTTTCTCAGGGCACGCAATGCTTTGACATTACCAAGAGTATACATCTCAATTTTACACCAAACTACTGTGTGCAATCCTAATTCAAACACCTTAAATCAACTTCTCACATGATTCTGAGTTGTTTAAAACAAGTTTCATGCCTCTGTTGAGCAAGACAAAAAAGTTGTTTTCTCAGGGCATACAATGCCTTGACATTACCAATAGTATACATTTCAATTTTACACCAAACTACTGTGTGGAAACCTAATGGAAACACCTTAAGTTAACTTTCCACATGATTCTGAGTTCTTAAAAACTGATTTCATGCCTCTGTTGAGCAAGACAAAAAAGTTGTTTTCTCAGGACATGCATGCTTTGACATTACCAATAGTTTAGACTTCAATTTTACACCAAACTACTGTGTGCAAACCTAATGTTAACAGTTTAAGTTAACTTTCCACATGATTCTGAGTTGTTTAAAACTGGTTTCATGCCTGTGCTGAGCAAGACAAAAAAGTTATTTTCTCAGGGCATGCAATGCTTTGACATTAACAAGAGTATACATTTCAATTTTACACCAAACTACTGTGTGCAAACCTAATGTTAACAGTTTAAGTTTCTTTCCACATGATTATGAGATGTTTAAAACTGGTTTCATGCTTCTGCAGAGCAAGACAAAAAAGTTGTTTTCTCAGGGCATACAACGCTTTGACATTACCAATAGTATACATTTCAATTTTACACCAAACTACTGGGTGCAAACCTAATGTTAACAGTTTAAGTTAACTTTCCACATGATTCTGAGTTGTTTAAAACTGGTTTCATGCCTCTGCTGAGCAAGACAAAAAAGTTATTTTCTCAGGGCATATAATGCTATGACATTTCCAATAGTATACATTTAAATTTTACACCAAACTACTGTGTGTTAACCTAATGCAAACACCTTAAATCTACTTCCCAAATGATTCTGAGTTGTTTAAAACCTGTTTCATGCTTCTGTTGAGCAAGACAAAAAAGTTGTTTTCTCAGGGCAAGCAATGCTTTGACATTACCAATAGTATACATTTCAATGTTACACCAAACTACTGTGTGGAAACCTAATGGAAACACCTTAAGTTAACTTTCCACATGATTCTGAGTTCTTAAAAACTGATTTCATGCCTCTGTTGAGCAAGACAAAAAAGTTGTTTTCTCAGGACATGCATGCTTTGACATTACCAATAGTATACACTTCAATTTTACACCAAACTACTGTGTGCAAACCTAATGTTAACAGTTTAAGTTAACTTTCCACATGATTATGAGATGTTTAAAACTGGTTTCATGCTTCTGCAGAGCAAGACAAAAAAGTTGTTTTCTCTGGGCATACAAAGCTTTGACATTACCAAGCGTATACATTTCAATCTTACACCAAACTGCTGTGTGGAAACCTAATGGAGACACCTTAAATCAACTTTCCACATGATTCTGAGTTGTTTAAAACTGGTTTCATGCCTGTGCTGAGCTAGACAAAAAAGTTATTTTCTCAGGGCACGCAATGCTTTGACATTACCAAGAGTATACATCTCAATTTTACACCAAACTACTGTGTGCAATCCTAATTCAAACACCTTAAATCAACTTCTCACATGATTCTGAGTTGTTTAAAACAAGTTTCATGCCTCTGTTGAGCAAGACAAAAAAGTTGTTTTCTCAGGGCATACAATGCCTTGACATTACCAATAGTATACATTTCAATTTTACACCAAACTACTGTGTGGAAACCTAATGGAAACACCTTAAGTTAACTTTCCACATGATTCTGAGTTCTTAAAAACTGATTTCATGCCTCTGTTGAGCAAGACAAAAAAGTTGTTTTCTCAGGACATGCATGCTTTGACATTACCAATAGTATAGACTTCAATTTTACACCAAACTACTGTGTGCAAACTTAATGTTAACAGTTTAAGTTAACTTTCCACATGATTCTGAGTTGTTTAAAACTGGTTTCATGCCTGTGCTGAGCAAGACAAAAAAGTTATTTTCTCAGGGCATGCAATGCTTTGACATTACCAAGAGTATACATTTCAATTTTACACCAAACTACTCTGTGCAAACCTAATGTTAACGGTTTAAGTTAACTTTCCACATCATTATGAGATGTTTAAAACTGGTTTCATGCTTCTGCAGAGCAAGACAAAAAAGTTGTTTTCTCAGGGCATACAACGCTTTGACATTACCAAGCGTATACATTTCAATCTTACACCAAACTACTGTGTGGAAACCTAATGGAAACACCTTAAGTTTACTTTCAACATGATTCTGAGTTCTTAAAAACTGATTTCATGCCTCTGTTGAGCAAGACAAAAAAGTTGTTTTCTCAGGACATGCATGCTTTGTCATTACCAATAGTATACACTTCAATTTTACACCAAACTACTGTGTGCAAACCTAATGTTAACAGTTTAAGTTAACTTTCCACATGATTCTGAGTTGTTTAAAACTGGTTTCATGCCTGTGCTGAGCAAGACAAAAAAGTTATTTTCTCAGGGCATGCAATGCTTTGACATTACCAAGAGTATACATTTCAATTTTACACCAAACTACTGTGTGCAAACCTAATGTTAACAGTTTAAGTTAACTTTCCACATGATTTGAGATGTTTAAAACTGGTTTCATGCTTCTGCAGAGCAAGACAAAAAAGTTGTTTTCTCAGGGCATACAACGCTTTGACATTACCAAGCGTATACATTTCAATCTTACACCAAACTACTGTGTGGAAACCTAATGGAAACACCTTAAGTTTACTTTCAACATGATTCTGAGTTCTTAAAAACTGATTTCATGCCTCTGTTGAGCAAGACAAAAAAGTTGTTTTCTCAGGACATGCATGCTTTGACATTACCAATAGTATACACTTCAATTTTACACCAAACTACTGTGTGCAAACCTAATGTTAACAGTTTAAGTTAACTTTCCACATGATTCTGAGTTGTTTAAAACTGGTTTCATGCCTGTGCAGAGCAAGACAAAAAAGTTATTTTCTCAGGGCATGCAACGCTTTGACATTACCAATAGTATACATTTCAATTTTACACCAAACTACTGGGTGCAAACCTAATGTTAACAGTTTAAGTTAACTTTCCACATGATTCTGAGTTGTTTAAAACTGGTTTCATGCCTCTGCTGAGCAAGACAAAAAAGTTATTTTCTCAGGGCATATAATGCTATGACATTTCCAATAGTATACATTTAAATTTTACACCAAACTACTGGCTACAAACCTAATGTTAACAGTTTAGGTTAACTTTCCAGATGATTCTGAGTTGTTTAAAACTGGTTTCATGCCTCTGCTGAGCAAGGCAAAAAAGTTATTTTCTCAGGACATGCATGCTTTGACTTTACCAATAGTATAGACTTCAATTTTACACCAAACTACTGTGTGCAAACCTAATGTTAACAGTTTAAGTTAACTTTCCACATGATTATGAGATGTTTAAAACTGGTTTCATGCTTCTGCAGAGCAAGACAAAAAAGTTGTTTTCTCAGGGCATACAACGCTTTGACATTACCAAGCGTATACATTTCAATCTTACACCAAACTACTGTGTGGAAACCTAATGGAAACACCTTAAGTTTACTTTCAACATGATTCTGAGTTCTTAAAAACTGATTTCATGCCTCTGTTGAGCAAGACAAAAAAGTTGTTTTCTCAGGACATGCATGCTTTGACATTACCAATAGTATACACTTCAATTTTACACCAAACCACTGTGTGCAAACCTAATGTTAACAGTTTAAGTTAACTTTCCACATGATTCTGAGTTGTTTAAAACTGGTTTCATGCCTGTGCTGAGCAAGACAAAAAAGTTATTTTCTCAGGGCATGCAATGCTTTCACATTAACAAGAGTATACATTTCAATTTTACACCAAACTACTGTGTGCAAACCTAATGTTAACAGTTTAAGTTTCTTTCCACATGATTATGAGATGTTTAAAACTGGTTTCATGCTTCTGCAGAGCAAGACAAAAAAGTTGTTTTCTCAGGGCATACAACGCTTTGACATTACCAATAGTATACACTTCAATTTTACACCAAACTACTGTGTGCAAACCTAATGTTAACAGTTTAAGTTAACTTTCCACATGATTATGAGATGTTTAAAACTGGTTTCATGCTTCTGCAGAGCAAGACAAAAAAGTTGTTTTCTCAGGGCATACAACGCTTTGACATTACCAAGCGTATACATTTCAATCTTACACCAAACTGCTGTGTGGAAACCTAATGGAGACACCTTAAATCAACTTTCCACATGATTCTGAGTTGTTTAAAACTGGTTTCATGCCTGTGCTGAGCTAGACAAAAAAGTTATTTTCTCAGGGCACGCAATGCTTTGACATTACCAAGAGTATACATCTCAATTTTACACCAAACTACTGTGTGCAAACCTAATTCAAACACCTTAAATCAACTTCTCACATGATTCTGAGTTGTTTAAAACATGTTTCATGCTTCTGTTGAGCAAGACAAAAAAGTTGTTTTCTCAGGGCATACAATGCCTTGACATTACCAATAGTATACATTTCAATTTTACACCAAACTACTGTGTGGAAACCTAATGGAAACACCTTAAGTTAACTTTCCACATGATTCTGAGTTCTTAAAAACTGATTTCATGCCTCTGTTGAGCAAGACAAAAAAGTTGTTTTCTCAGGACATGCATGCTTTGACATTACCAATAGTATAGACTTCAATTTTACACCAAACTACTGTGTGCAAACCTAATGTTAACAGTTTAAGTTAACTTTCCACATGATTCTGAGTTGTTTAAAACTGGTTTCATGCCTGTGCTGAGCAAGACAAAAAAGTTATTTTCTCAGGGCATGCAATGCTTTGACATTACCAAGAGTATACATTTCAATTTTACACCAAACTACTGGGTGCAAACCTAATGTTAACAGTTTAGGTTAACTTTCCAGATGATTCTGAGTTGTTTAAAACTGGTTTCATGCCTCTGCTGAGCAAGACAAAAAAGTTATTTTCTCAGGACATGCATGCTTTGACATTACCAATAGTATACACTTCAATTTTACACCAAACTACTGTGTGCAAACCTAATGTTAACAGTTTAAGTTAACTTTCCACATGATTCTGAGTTGTTTGAAACTGGTTTCATGCTTCTGCAGAGCAAGACAAAAAAGTTGTTTTCTCAGGGCATACAACGCTTTGACATTACCAAGCGTATACATTTCAATCTTACACCAAACTACTGTGTGGAAACCTAATGGAAACACCTTAAGTTTACTTTCAACATGATTCTGAGTTCTTAAAAACTGATTTCATGCCTCTGTTGAGCAAGACAAAAAAGTTGTTTTCTCAGGACATGCATGCTTTGTCATTACCAATAGTATACACTTCAATTTTACACCAAACTACTGTGTGCAAACCTAATGTTAACAGTTTAAGTTAACTTTCCACATGATTCTGAGTTGTTTAAAACTGGTTTCATGCCTGTGCTGAGCAAGACAAAAAAGTTATTTTCTCAGGGCATGCAATGCTTTGACATTAACAAGAGTATACATTTCAATTTTACACCAAACTACTGTGTGCAAACCTAATGTTAACAGTTTAAGTTTCTTTCCACATGATTATGAGATGTTTAAAACTGGTTTCATGCTTCTGCGGAGCAAGACAAAAAAGTTGTTTTCTCAGGGCATACAACGCTTTGACATTACCAATAGTATACATTTCAATTTTACGCCAAACTACTGGGTGCAAACCTAATGTTAACAGTTTAAGTTAACTTTCCACATGATTCTGAGTTGTTTAAAACTGGTTTCATGCCTCTGCTGAGCAAGACAAAAAAGTTATTTTCTCAGGGCATATAATGCTATGACATTTCCAATAGTATACATTTAAATTTTACACCAAACTACTGTGTGTTAACCTAATGCAAACACCTTAAATCTACTTCCCAAATGATTCTGAGTTGTTTAAAACCTGTTTCATGCTTCTGTTGAGCAAGACAAAAAAGTTGTTTTCTCAGGACATGCATGCTTTGACATTACCAATAGTATACACTTCAATTTTACACCAAACTACTCTGTGCAAACCTAATGTTAACGGTTTAAGTTAACTTTCCACATCATTATGAGATGTTTAAAACTGGTTTCATGCTTCTGCAGAGCAAGACAAAAAAGTTGTTTTCTCAGGGCATACAACGCTTTGACATTACCAAGCGTATACATTTCAATCTTACACCAAACTACTGTGTGGAAACCTAATGGAAACACCTTAAGTTTACTTTCAACATGATTCTGAGTTCTTAAAAACTGATTTCATGCCTCTGTTGAGCAAGACAAAAAAGTTGTTTTCTCAGGACATGCATGCTTTGTCATTACCAATAGTATACACTTCAATTTTACACCAAACTACTGTGTGCAAACCTAATGTTAACAGTTTAAGTTAACTTTCCACATGATTCTGAGTTGTTTAAAACTGGTTTCATGCCTGTGCTGAGCAAGACAAAAAAGTTATTTTCTCAGGGCATGCAATGCTTTGACATTACCAAGAGTATACATTTCAATTTTACACCAAACTACTGTGTGCAAACCTAAT
This sequence comes from Mobula birostris, assembly GCF_030028105.1. Lineage (NCBI taxonomy): Eukaryota > Metazoa > Chordata > Chondrichthyes > Myliobatiformes > Myliobatidae > Mobula > Mobula birostris. The sequence continues at coordinate 143,081,507 of NC_092372.1, read as the reverse complement.
GTTAACAGTTTAAGTTAACTTTCCACATGATTTGAGATGTTTAAAACTGGTTTCATGCTTCTGCAGAGCAAGACAAAAAAGTTGTTTTCTCAGGGCATACAACGCTTTGACATTACCAAGCGTATACATTTCAATCTTACACCAAACTACTGTGTGGAAACCTAATGGAAACACCTTAAGTTTACTTTCAACATGATTCTGAGTTCTTAAAAACTGATTTCATGCCTCTGTTGAGCAAGACAAAAAAGTTGTTTTCTCAGGACATGCATGCTTTGACATTACCAATAGTATACACTTCAATTTTACACCAAACTACTGTGTGCAAACCTAATGTTAACAGTTTAAGTTAACTTTCCACATGATTCTGAGTTGTTTAAAACTGGTTTCATGCCTGTGCAGAGCAAGACAAAAAAGTTATTTTCTCAGGGCATGCAACGCTTTGACATTACCAATAGTATACATTTCAATTTTACACCAAACTACTGGGTGCAAACCTAATGTTAACAGTTTAAGTTAACTTTCCACATGATTCTGAGTTGTTTAAAACTGGTTTCATGCCTCTGCTGAGCAAGACAAAAAAGTTATTTTCTCAGGGCATATAATGCTATGACATTTCCAATAGTATACATTTAAATTTTACACCAAACTACTGGCTACAAACCTAATGTTAACAGTTTAGGTTAACTTTCCAGATGATTCTGAGTTGTTTAAAACTGGTTTCATGCCTCTGCTGAGCAAGGCAAAAAAGTTATTTTCTCAGGACATGCATGCTTTGACTTTACCAATAGTATAGACTTCAATTTTACACCAAACTACTGTGTGCAAACCTAATGTTAACAGTTTAAGTTAACTTTCCACATGATTATGAGATGTTTAAAACTGGTTTCATGCTTCTGCAGAGCAAGACAAAAAAGTTGTTTTCTCAGGGCATACAACGCTTTGACATTACCAAGCGTATACATTTCAATCTTACACCAAACTACTGTGTGGAAACCTAATGGAAACACCTTAAGTTTACTTTCAACATGATTCTGAGTTCTTAAAAACTGATTTCATGCCTCTGTTGAGCAAGACAAAAAAGTTGTTTTCTCAGGACATGCATGCTTTGACATTACCAATAGTATACACTTCAATTTTACACCAAACCACTGTGTGCAAACCTAATGTTAACAGTTTAAGTTAACTTTCCACATGATTCTGAGTTGTTTAAAACTGGTTTCATGCCTGTGCTGAGCAAGACAAAAAAGTTATTTTCTCAGGGCATGCAATGCTTTCACATTAACAAGAGTATACATTTCAATTTTACACCAAACTACTGTGTGCAAACCTAATGTTAACAGTTTAAGTTTCTTTCCACATGATTATGAGATGTTTAAAACTGGTTTCATGCTTCTGCAGAGCAAGACAAAAAAGTTGTTTTCTCAGGGCATACAACGCTTTGACATTACCAATAGTATACACTTCAATTTTACACCAAACTACTGTGTGCAAACCTAATGTTAACAGTTTAAGTTAACTTTCCACATGATTATGAGATGTTTAAAACTGGTTTCATGCTTCTGCAGAGCAAGACAAAAAAGTTGTTTTCTCAGGGCATACAACGCTTTGACATTACCAAGCGTATACATTTCAATCTTACACCAAACTGCTGTGTGGAAACCTAATGGAGACACCTTAAATCAACTTTCCACATGATTCTGAGTTGTTTAAAACTGGTTTCATGCCTGTGCTGAGCTAGACAAAAAAGTTATTTTCTCAGGGCACGCAATGCTTTGACATTACCAAGAGTATACATCTCAATTTTACACCAAACTACTGTGTGCAAACCTAATTCAAACACCTTAAATCAACTTCTCACATGATTCTGAGTTGTTTAAAACATGTTTCATGCTTCTGTTGAGCAAGACAAAAAAGTTGTTTTCTCAGGGCATACAATGCCTTGACATTACCAATAGTATACATTTCAATTTTACACCAAACTACTGTGTGGAAACCTAATGGAAACACCTTAAGTTAACTTTCCACATGATTCTGAGTTCTTAAAAACTGATTTCATGCCTCTGTTGAGCAAGACAAAAAAGTTGTTTTCTCAGGACATGCATGCTTTGACATTACCAATAGTATAGACTTCAATTTTACACCAAACTACTGTGTGCAAACCTAATGTTAACAGTTTAAGTTAACTTTCCACATGATTCTGAGTTGTTTAAAACTGGTTTCATGCCTGTGCTGAGCAAGACAAAAAAGTTATTTTCTCAGGGCATGCAATGCTTTGACATTACCAAGAGTATACATTTCAATTTTACACCAAACTACTGGGTGCAAACCTAATGTTAACAGTTTAGGTTAACTTTCCAGATGATTCTGAGTTGTTTAAAACTGGTTTCATGCCTCTGCTGAGCAAGACAAAAAAGTTATTTTCTCAGGACATGCATGCTTTGACATTACCAATAGTATACACTTCAATTTTACACCAAACTACTGTGTGCAAACCTAATGTTAACAGTTTAAGTTAACTTTCCACATGATTCTGAGTTGTTTAAAACTGGTTTCATGCTTCTGCAGAGCAAGACAAAAAAGTTGTTTTCTCAGGGCATACAACGCTTTGACATTACCAAGCGTATACATTTCAATCTTACACCAAACTACTGTGTGGAAACCTAATGGAAACACCTTAAGTTTACTTTCAACATGATTCTGAGTTCTTAAAAACTGATTTCATGCCTCTGTTGAGCAAGACAAAAAAGTTGTTTTCTCAGGACATGCATGCTTTGTCATTACCAATAGTATACACTTCAATTTTACACCAAACTACTGTGTGCAAACCTAATGTTAACAGTTTAAGTTAACTTTCCACATGATTCTGAGTTGTTTAAAACTGGTTTCATGCCTGTGCTGAGCAAGACAAAAAAGTTATTTTCTCAGGGCATGCAATGCTTTGACATTAACAAGAGTATACATTTCAATTTTACACCAAACTACTGTGTGCAAACCTAATGTTAACAGTTTAAGTTTCTTTCCACATGATTATGAGATGTTTAAAACTGGTTTCATGCTTCTGCGGAGCAAGACAAAAAAGTTGTTTTCTCAGGGCATACAACGCTTTGACATTACCAATAGTATACATTTCAATTTTACGCCAAACTACTGGGTGCAAACCTAATGTTAACAGTTTAAGTTAACTTTCCACATGATTCTGAGTTGTTTAAAACTGGTTTCATGCCTCTGCTGAGCAAGACAAAAAAGTTATTTTCTCAGGGCATATAATGCTATGACATTTCCAATAGTATACATTTAAATTTTACACCAAACTACTGTGTGTTAACCTAATGCAAACACCTTAAATCTACTTCCCAAATGATTCTGAGTTGTTTAAAACCTGTTTCATGCTTCTGTTGAGCAAGACAAAAAAGTTGTTTTCTCAGGGCAAGCAATGCTTTGACATTACCAATAGTATACATTTCAATGTTACACCAAACTACTGTGTGGAAACCTAATGGAAACACCTTAAGTTAACTTTCCACATGATTCTGAGTTCTTAAAAACTGATTTCATGCCTCTGTTGAGCAAGACAAAAAAGTTGTTTTCTCAGGACATGCATGCTTTGACATTACCAATAGTATACACTTCAATTTTACACCAAACTACTGTGTGCAAACCTAATGTTAACAGTTTAAGTTAACTTTCCACATGATTATGAGATGTTTAAAACTGGTTTCATGCTTCTGCAGAGCAAGACAAAAAAGTTGTTTTCTCTGGGCATACAACGCTTTGACATTACCAAGCGTATACATTTCAAACTTACACCAAACTGCTGTGTGGAAACCTAATGGAGACACCTTAAATCAACTTTCCACATGATTCTGAGTTGTTTAAAACTGGTTTCATGCCTGTGCTGAGCTAGACAAAAAAGTTATTTTCTCAGGGCACGCAATGCTTTGACATTACCAAGAGTATACATCTCAATTTTACACCAAACTACTGTGTGCAAACCTAATTCAAACACCTTAAATCAACTTCTCACATGATTCTGAGTTGTTTAAAACATGTTTCATGCCTCTGTTGAGCAAGACAAAAAAGTTGTTTTCTCAGGACATGCATGCTTTGACATTACCAATAGTATAGACTTCAATTTTACACCAAACTACTGTGTGCAAACCTAATGTTAACAGTTTAAGTTAACTTTCCACATGATTCTGAGTTGTTTAAAACTGGTTTCATGCCTGTGCTGAGCAAGACAAAAAAGTTATTTTCTCAGGGCATGCAATGCTTTGACATTACCAAGAGTATACATTTCAATTTTACACCAAACTACTGTGTGCAAACCTAATGTTAACAGTTTAAGTTAACTTTCCACATGATTCTGAGTTGTTTAAAACTGGTTTCATGCCTGTGCTGAGCAAGACAAAAAAGTTATTTTCTCAGGACATGCATGCTTTGACATTACCAATAGTATACACTTCAATTTTACACCAAACTACTGTGTGCAAACCTAATGTTAACAGTTTAAGTTAACTTTAAACATGATTATGAGATGTTTAAAACTGGTTTCATGCTTCTGCAGAGCAAGACAAAAAAGTTGTTTTCTCAGGGCATACAACGCTTTGACATTACCAAGCGTATACATTTCAATCTTACACCAAACTACTGTGTGGAAACCTAATGGAAACACCTTAAGTTTACTTTCAACATGATTCTGAGTTCTTAAAAACTGATTTCATGCCTCTGTTGAGCAAGACAAAAAAGTTGTTTTCTCAGGACATGCATGCTTTGTCATTACCAATAGTATACACTTCAATTTTACACCAAACTACTGTGTGCAAACCTAATGTTAACAGTTTAAGTTAACTTTCCACATGATTCTGAGTTGTTTAAAACTGGTTTCATGCCTGTGCTGAGCAAGACAAAAAAGTTATTTTCTCAGGGCATGCAATGCTTTGACATTACCAAGAGTATACATTTCAATTTTACACCAAACTACTGTGTGCAAACCTAAGGTTAACAGTTTAAGTTTCTTTCCACATGATTATGAGATGTTTAAAACTGGTTTCATGCTTCTGCAGAGCAAGACAAAAAAGTTGTTTTCTCAGGGCATACAACGCTTTGACATTACCAATAGTATACATTTCAATTTTACACCAAACTACTGGGTGCAAACCTAATGTTAACAGTTTAAGTTAACTTTCCACATGATTCTGAGTTGTTTAAAACTGGTTTCATGCCTCTGCTGAGCAAGACAAAAAAGTTATTTTCTCAGGGCATATAATGCTATGACATTTCCAATAGTATACATTTAAATTTTACACCAAACTACTGTGTGTTAACCTAATGCAAACACCTTAAATCTACTTCCCAAATGATTCTGAGTTGCTTAAAACCTGTTTCATGCTTCTGTTGAGCAAGACAAAAAAGTTGTTTTCTCAGGGCAAGCAATGCTTTGACATTACCAATAGTATACATTTCAATGTTACACCAAACTACTGTGTGGAAACCTAATGGAAACACCTTAAGTTAACTTTCCACATGATTCTGAGTTCTTAAAAACTGATTTCATGCCTCTGTTGAGCAAGACAAAAAAGTTGTTTTCTCAGGACATGCATGCTTTGACATTACCAATAGTATACACTTCAATTTTACTCCAAACTACTGTGTGCAAACCTAATGTTAACAGTTTAAGTTAACTTTCCACATGATTCTGAGTTGTTTAAAACTGGTTTCATGCCTGTGCTGAGCAAGACAAAAAAGTTATTTTCTCAGGGCATGCAATGCTTTGACATTACCAAGAGTATACATTTCAATTTTACACCAAACTACTGTGTGCAAACCTAAGGTTAACAGTTTAAGTTTCTTTCCACATGATTATGAGATGTTTAAAACTGGTTTCATGCTTCTGCAGAGCAAGACAAAAAAGTTGTTTTCTCAGGGCATACAACGCTTTGACATTACCAATAGTATACATTTCAATTTTACACCAAACTACTGGGTGCAAACCTAATGTTAACAGTTTAAGTTAACTTTCCACATGATTCTGAGTTGTTTAAAACTGGTTTCATGCCTCTGCTGAGCAAGACAAAAAAGTTATTTTCTCAGGGCATATAATGCTATGACATTTCCAATAGTATACATTTAAATTTTACACCAAACTACTGTGTGTTAACCTAATGCAAACACCTTAAATCTACTTCCCAAATGATTCTGAGTTGCTTAAAACCTGTTTCATGCTTCTGTTGAGCAAGACAAAAAAGTTGTTTTCTCAGGGCAAGCAATGCTTTGACATTACCAATAGTATACATTTCAATGTTACACCAAACTACTGTGTGGAAACCTAATGGAAACACCTTAAGTTAACTTTCCACATGATTCTGAGTTCTTAAAAACTGATTTCATGCCTCTGTTGAGCAAGACAAAAAAGTTGTTTTCTCAGGACATGCATGCTTTGACATTACCAATAGTATACACTTCAATTTTACTCCAAACTACTGTGTGCAAACCTAATGTTAACAGTTTAAGTTAACTTTCCACATGATTCTGAGTTGTTTAAAACTGGTTTCATGCCTGTGCTGAGCAAGACAAAAAAGTTATTTTCTCAGGGCATGCAATGCTTTGACATTACCAAGAGTATACATTTCAATTTTACACCAAACTACTGTGTGCAAACCTAAGGTTAACAGTTTAAGTTTCTTTCCACATGATTATGAGATGTTTAAAACTGGTTTCATGCTTCTGCAGAGCAAGACAAAAAAGTTGTTTTCTCAGGGCATACAACGCTTTGACATTACCAATAGTATACATTTCAATTTTACACCAAACTACTGGGTGCAAACCTAATGTTAACAGTTTAAGTTAACTTTCCACATGATTCTGAGTTGTTTAAAACTGGTTTCATGCCTCTGCTGAGCAAGACAAAAAAGTTATTTTCTCAGGGCATATAATGCTATGACATTTCCAATAGTATACATTTAAATTTTACACCAAACTACTGTGTGTTAACCTAATGCAAACACCTTAAATCTACTTCCCAAATGATTCTGAGTTGCTTAAAACCTGTTTCATGCTTCTGTTGAGCAAGACAAAAAAGTTGTTTTCTCAGGGCAAGCAATGCTTTGACATTACCAATAGTATACATTTCAATGTTACACCAAACTACTGTGTGGAAACCTAATGGAAACACCTTAAGTTAACTTTCCACATGATTCTGAGTTCTTAAAAACTGATTTCATGCCTCTGTTGAGCAAGACAAAAAAGTTGTTTTCTCAGGACATGCATGCTTTGACATTACCAATAGTATACACTTCAATTTTACTCCAAACTACTGTGTGCAAACCTAATGTTAACAGTTTAAGTTAACTTTCCACATGATTCTGAGTTGTTTAAAACTGGTTTCATGCCTGTGCTGAGCAAGACAAAAAAGTTATTTTCTCAGGGCATGCAATGCTTTGACATTACCAAGAGTATACATTTCAATTTTACACCAAACTACTGGGTGCAAACCTAATGTTAACAGTTTAGGTTAACTTTCCAGATGATTCTGAGTTGTTTAAAACTGGTTTCATGCCTCTGCTGAGCAAGACAAAAAAGTTGTTTTCTCAGGACATGCATGCTTTGACATTACAATAGTATACACTTCAATTTTACACCAAACTACTGTGTGCAAACCTAATGTTAACAGTTTAAGTTTCTTTCCACATGATTATGAGATGTTTAAAACTGGTTTCATGCTTCTGCGGAGCAAGACAAAAAAGTTGTTTTCTCAGGGCATACAACGCTTTGACATTACCAATAGTATACATTTCAATTTTACACCAAACTACTGTGTGTTAACCTAATGCAAACACCTTAAATCTACTTCCCAAATGATTCTGAGTTGTTTAAAACCTGTTTCATGCTTCTGTTGAGCAAGACAAAAAAGTTGTTTTCTCAGGACATGCATGCTTTGACATTACCAATAGTATACACTTCAATTTTACACCAAACTACTCTGTGCAAACCTAATGTTAACGGTTTAAGTTAACTTTCCACATCATTATGAGATGTTTAAAACTGGTTTCATGCTTCTGCAGAGCAAGACAAAAAAGTTGTTTTCTCAGGGCATACAACGCTTTGACATTACCAAGCGTATACATTTCAATCTTACACCAAACTACTGTGTGGAAACCTAATGGAAACACCTTAAGTTTACTTTCAACATGATTCTGAGTTCTTAAAAACTGATTTCATGCCTCTGTTGAGCAAGACAAAAAAGTTGTTTTCTCAGGACATGCATGCTTTGTCATTACCAATAGTATACACTTCAATTTTACACCAAACTACTGTGTGCAAACCTAATGTTAACAGTTTAAGTTAACTTTCCACATGATTCTGAGTTGTTTAAAACTGGTTTCATGCCTGTGCTGAGCAAGACAAAAAAGTTATTTTCTCAGGGCATGCAATGCTTTGACATTACCAAGAGTATACATTTCAATTTTACACCAAACTACTGTGTGCAAACCTAATGTTAACAGTTTAAGTTAACTTTCCACATGATTTGAGATGTTTAAAACTGGTTTCATGCTTCTGCAGAGCAAGACAAAAAAGTTGTTTTCTCAGGGCATACAACGCTTTGACATTACCAAGCGTATACATTTCAATCTTACACCAAACTACTGTGTGGAAACCTAATGGAAACACCTTAAGTTTACTTTCAACATGATTCTGAGTTCTTAAAAACTGATTTCATGCCTCTGTTGAGCAAGACAAAAAAGTTGTTTTCTCAGGACATGCATGCTTTGACATTACCAATAGTATACACTTCAATTTTACACCAAACTACTGTGTGCAAACCTAATGTTAACAGTTTAAGTTAACTTTCCACATGATTCTGAGTTGTTTAAAACTGGTTTCATGCCTGTGCAGAGCAAGACAAAAAAGTTATTTTCTCAGGGCATGCAACGCTTTGACATTACCAATAGTATACATTTCAATTTTACACCAAACTACTGGGTGCAAACCTAATGTTAACAGTTTAAGTTAACTTTCCACATGATTCTGAGTTGTTTAAAACTGGTTTCATGCCTCTGCTGAGCAAGACAAAAAAGTTATTTTCTCAGGGCATATAATGCTATGACATTTCCAATAGTATACATTTAAATTTTACACCAAACTACTGGCTACAAACCTAATGTTAACAGTTTAGGTTAACTTTCCAGATGATTCTGAGTTGTTTAAAACTGGTTTCATGCCTCTGCTGAGCAAGGCAAAAAGTTATTTTCTCAGGACATGCATGCTTTGACTTTACCAATAGTATAGACTTCAATTTTACACCAAACTACTGTGTGCAAACCTAATGTTAACAGTTTAAGTTAACTTTCCACATGATTATGAGATGTTTAAAACTGGTTTCATGCTTCTGCAGAGCAAGACAAAAAAGTTGTTTTCTCAGGGCATACAACGCTTTGACATTACCAAGCGTATACATTTCAATCTTACACCAAACTACTGTGTGGAAACCTAATGGAAACACCTTAAGTTTACTTTCAACATGATTCTGAGTTCTTAAAAACTGATTTCATGCCTCTGTTGAGCAAGACAAAAAAGTTGTTTTCTCAGGACATGCATGCTTTGACATTACCAATAGTATACACTTCAATTTTACACCAAACCACTGTGTGCAAACCTAATGTTAACAGTTTAAGTTAACTTTCCACATGATTCTGAGTTGTTTAAAACTGGTTTCATGCCTGTGCTGAGCAAGACAAAAAAGTTATTTTCTCAGGGCATGCAATGCTTTCACATTAACAAGAGTATACATTTCAATTTTACACCAAACTACTGTGTGCAAACCTAATGTTAACAGTTTAAGTTTCTTTCCACATGATTATGAGATGTTTAAAACTGGTTTCATGCTTCTGCAGAGCAAGACAAAAAAGTTGTTTTCTCAGGGCATACAACGCTTTGACATTACCAATAGTATACACTTCAATTTTACACCAAACTACTGTGTGCAAACCTAATGTTAACAGTTTAAGTTAACTTTCCACATGATTATGAGATGTTTAAAACTGGTTTCATGCTTCTGCAGAGCAAGACAAAAAAGTTGTTTTCTCAGGGCATACAACGCTTTGACATTACCAAGCGTATACATTTCAATCTTACACCAAACTGCTGTGTGGAAACCTAATGGAGACACCTTAAATCAACTTTCCACATGATTCTGAGTTGTTTAAAACTGGTTTCATGCCTGTGCTGAGCTAGACAAAAAAGTTATTTTCTCAGGGCACGCAATGCTTTGACATTACCAAGAGTATACATCTCAATTTTACACCAAACTACTGTGTGCAAACCTAATTCAAACACCTTAAATCAACTTCTCACATGATTCTGAGTTGTTTAAAACATGTTTCATGCTTCTGTTGAGCAAGACAAAAAAGTTGTTTTCTCAGGGCATACAATGCCTTGACATTACCAATAGTATACATTTCAATTTTACACCAAACTACTGTGTGGAAACCTAATGGAAACACCTTAAGTTAACTTTCCACATGATTCTGAGTTCTTAAAAACTGATTTCATGCCTCTGTTGAGCAAGACAAAAAAGTTGTTTTCTCAGGACATGCATGCTTTGACATTACCAATAGTATAGACTTCAATTTTACACCAAACTACTGTGTGCAAACCTAATGTTAACAGTTTAAGTTAACTTTCCACATGATTCTGAGTTGTTTAAAACTGGTTTCATGCCTGTGCTGAGCAAGACAAAAAAGTTATTTTCTCAGGGCATGCAATGCTTTGACATTACCAAGAGTATACATTTCAATTTTACACCAAACTACTGTGTGCAAACCTAAGGTTAACAGTTTAAGTTTCTTTCCACATGATTATGAGATGTTTAAAACTGGTTTCATGCTTCTGCAGAGCAAGACAAAAAAGTTGTTTTCTCAGGGCATACAACGCTTTGACATTACCAATAGTATACATTTCAATTTTACACCAAACTACTGGGTGCAAACCTAATGTTAACAGTTTAAGTTAACTTTCCACATGATTCTGAGTTGTTTAAAACTGGTTTCATGCCTCTGCTGAGCAAGACAAAAAAGTTATTTTCTCAGGGCATATAATGCTATGACATTTCCAATAGTATACATTTAAATTTTACACCAAACTACTGTGTGTTAACCTAATGCAAACACCTTAAATCTACTTCCCAAATGATTCTGAGTTGCTTAAAACCTGTTTCATGCTTCTGTTGAGCAAGACAAAAAAGTTGTTTTCTCAGGGCAAGCAATGCTTTGACATTACCAATAGTATACATTTCAATGTTACACCAAACTACTGTGTGGAAACCTAATGGAAACACCTTAAGTTAACTTTCCACATGATTCTGAGTTCTTAAAAACTGATTTCATGCCTCTGTTGAGCAAGACAAAAAAGTTGTTTTCTCAGGACATGCATGCTTTGACATTACCAATAGTATACACTTCAATTTTACTCCAAACTACTGTGTGCAAACCTAATGTTAACAGTTTAAGTTAACTTTCCACATGATTCTGAGTTGTTTAAAACTGGTTTCATGCCTGTGCTGAGCAAGACAAAAAAGTTATTTTCTCAGGGCATGCAATGCTTTGACATTACCAAGAGTATACATTTCAATTTTACACCAAACTACTGTGTGCAAACCTAAGGTTAACAGTTTAAGTTTCTTTCCACATGATTATGAGATGTTTAAAACTGGTTTCATGCTTCTGCAGAGCAAGACAAAAAAGTTGTTTTCTCAGGGCATACAACGCTTTGACATTACCAATAGTATACATTTCAATTTTACACCAAACTACTGGGTGCAAACCTAATGTTAACAGTTTAAGTTAACTTTCCACATGATTCTGAGTTGTTTAAAACTGGTTTCATGCCTCTGCTGAGCAAGACAAAAAAGTTATTTTCTCAGGGCATATAATGCTATGACATTTCCAATAGTATACATTTAAATTTTACACCAAACTACTGTGTGTTAACCTAATGCAAACACCTTAAATCTACTTCCCAAATGATTCTGAGTTGCTTAAAACCTGTTTCATGCTTCTGTTGAGCAAGACAAAAAAGTTGTTTTCTCAGGGCAAGCAATGCTTTGACATTACCAATAGTATACATTTCAATGTTACACCAAACTACTGTGTGGAAACCTAATGGAAACACCTTAAGTTAACTTTCCACATGATTCTGAGTTCTTAAAAACTGATTTCATGCCTCTGTTGAGCAAGACAAAAAAGTTGTTTTCTCAGGACATGCATGCTTTGACATTACCAATAGTATACACTTCAATTTTACTCCAAACTACTGTGTGCAAACCTAATGTTAACAGTTTAAGTTAACTTTCCACATGATTCTGAGTTGTTTAAAACTGGTTTCATGCCTGTGCTGAGCAAGACAAAAAAGTTATTTTCTCAGGGCATGCAATGCTTTGACATTACCAAGAGTATACATTTCAATTTTACACCAAACTACTGGGTGCAAACCTAATGTTAACAGTTTAGGTTAACTTTCCAGATGATTCTGAGTTGTTTAAAACTGGTTTCATGCCTCTGCTGAGCAAGACAAAAAAGTTATTTTCTCAGGACATGCATGCTTTGACATTACCAATAGTATACACTTCAATTTTACACCAAACTACTGTGTGCAAACCTAATGTTAACAGTTTAAGTTAACTTTCCACATGATTATGAGATGTTTAAAACTGGTTTCATGCTTCTGCAGAGCAAGACAAAAAAGTTGTTTTCTCAGGGCATACAACGCTTTGACATTACCAAGCGTATACATTTCAATCTTACACCAAACTACTGTGTGGAAACCTAATGGAAACACCTTAAGTTTACTTTCAACATGATTCTGAGTTCTTAAAAACTGATTTCATGCCTCTGTTGAGCAAGACAAAAAAGTTGTTTTCTCAGGACATGCATGCTTTGACATTACCAATAGTATACACTTCAATTTTACACCAAACTACTGTGTGCAAACCTAATGTTAACAGTTTAAGTTTCTTTCCACATGATTATGAGATGTTTAAAACTGGTTTCATGCTTCTGCGGAGCAAGACAAAAAAGTTGTTTTCTCAGGGCATACAACGCTTTGACATTACCAATAGTATACATTTCAATTTTACACCAAACTACTGTGTGTTAACCTAATGCAAACACCTTAAATCTACTTCCCAAATGATTCTGAGTTGTTTAAAACCTGTTTCATGCTTCTGTTGAGCAAGACAAAAAAGTTGTTTTCTCAGGACATGCATGCTTTGACATTACCAATAGTATACACTTCAATTTTACACCAAACTACTCTGTGCAAACCTAATGTTAACGGTTTAAGTTAACTTTCCACATCATTATGAGATGTTTAAAACTGGTTTCATGCTTCTGCAGAGCAAGACAAAAAAGTTGTTTTCTCAGGGCATACAACGCTTTGACATTACCAAGCGTATACATTTCAATCTTACACCAAACTACTGTGTGGAAACCTAATGGAAACACCTTAAGTTTACTTTCAACATGATTCTGAGTTCTTAAAAACTGATTTCATGCCTCTGTTGAGCAAGACAAAAAAGTTGTTTTCTCAGGACATGCATGCTTTGTCATTACCAATAGTATACACTTCAATTTTACACCAAACTACTGTGTGCAAACCTAATGTTAACAGTTTAAGTTAACTTTCCACATGATTCTGAGTTGTTTAAAACTGGTTTCATGCCTGTGCTGAGCAAGACAAAAAAGTTATTTTCTCAGGGCATGCAATGCTTTGACATTACCAAGAGTATACATTTCAATTTTACACCAAACTACTGTGTGCAAACCTAATGTTAACAGTTTAAGTTAACTTTCCACATGATTTGAGATGTTTAAAACTGGTTTCATGCTTCTGCAGAGCAAGACAAAAAAGTTGTTTTCTCAGGGCATACAACGCTTTGACATTACCAAGCGTATACATTTCAATCTTACACCAAACTACTGTGTGGAAACCTAATGGAAACACCTTAAGTTTACTTTCAACATGATTCTGAGTTCTTAAAAACTGATTTCATGCCTCTGTTGAGCAAGACAAAAAAGTTGTTTTCTCAGGACATGCATGCTTTGACATTACCAATAGTATACACTTCAATTTTACACCAAACTACTGTGTGCAAACCTAATGTTAACAGTTTAAGTTAACTTTCCACATGATTCTGAGTTGTTTAAAACTGGTTTCATGCCTGTGCAGAGCAAGACAAAAAAGTTATTTTCTCAGGGCATGCAACGCTTTGACATTACCAATAGTATACATTTCAATTTTACACCAAACTACTGGGTGCAAACCTAATGTTAACAGTTTAAGTTAACTTTCCACATGATTCTGAGTTGTTTAAAACTGGTTTCATGCCTCTGCTGAGCAAGACAAAAAAGTTATTTTCTCAGGGCATATAATGCTATGACATTTCCAATAGTATACATTTAAATTTTACACCAAACTACTGGCTACAAACCTAATGTTAACAGTTTAGGTTAACTTTCCAGATGATTCTGAGTTGTTTAAAACTGGTTTCATGCCTCTGCTGAGCAAGGCAAAAAAGTTATTTTCTCAGGACATGCATGCTTTGACTTTACCAATAGTATAGACTTCAATTTTACACCAAACTACTGTGTGCAAACCTAATGTTAACAGTTTAAGTTAACTTTCCACATGATTATGAGATGTTTAAAACTGGTTTCATGCTTCTGCAGAGCAAGACAAAAAAGTTGTTTTCTCAGGGCATACAACGCTTTGACATTACCAAGCGTATACATTTCAATCTTACACCAAACTACTGTGTGGAAACCTAATGGAAACACCTTAAGTTTACTTTCAACATGATTCTGAGTTCTTAAAAACTGATTTCATGCCTCTGTTGAGCAAGACAAAAAAGTTGTTTTCTCAGGACATGCATGCTTTGACATTACCAATAGTATACACTTCAATTTTACACCAAACCACTGTGTGCAAACCTAATGTTAACAGTTTAAGTTAACTTTCCACATGATTCTGAGTTGTTTAAAACTGGTTTCATGCCTGTGCTGAGCAAGACAAAAAAGTTATTTTCTCAGGGCATGCAATGCTTTCACATTAACAAGAGTATACATTTCAATTTTACACCAAACTACTGTGTGCAAACCTAATGTTAACAGTTTAAGTTTCTTTCCACATGATTATGAGATGTTTAAAACTGGTTTCATGCTTCTGCAGAGCAAGACAAAAAAGTTGTTTTCTCAGGGCATACAACGCTTTGACATTACCAATAGTATACACTTCAATTTTACACCAAACTACTGTGTGCAAACCTAATGTTAACAGTTTAAGTTAACTTTCCACATGATTATGAGATGTTTAAAACTGGTTTCATGCTTCTGCAGAGCAAGACAAAAAAGTTGTTTTCTCAGGGCATACAACGCTTTGACATTACCAAGCGTATACATTTCAATCTTACACCAAACTGCTGTGTGGAAACCTAATGGAGACACCTTAAATCAACTTTCCACATGATTCTGAGTTGTTTAAAACTGGTTTCATGCCTGTGCTGAGCTAGACAAAAAAGTTATTTTCTCAGGGCACGCAATGCTTTGACATTACCAAGAGTATACATCTCAATTTTACACCAAACTACTGTGTGCAAACCTAATTCAAACACCTTAAATCAACTTCTCACATGATTCTGAGTTGTTTAAAACATGTTTCATGCTTCTGTTGAGCAAGACAAAAAAGTTGTTTTCTCAGGGCATACAATGCCTTGACATTACCAATAGTATACATTTCAATTTTACACCAAACTACTGTGTGGAAACCTAATGGAAACACCTTAAGTTAACTTTCCACATGATTCTGAGTTCTTAAAAACTGATTTCATGCCTCTGTTGAGCAAGACAAAAAAGTTGTTTTCTCAGGACATGCATGCTTTGACATTACCAATAGTATAGACTTCAATTTTACACCAAACTACTGTGTGCAAACCTAATGTTAACAGTTTAAGTTAACTTTCCACATGATTCTGAGTTGTTTAAAACTGGTTTCATGCCTGTGCTGAGCAAGACAAAAAAGTTATTTTCTCAGGGCATGCAATGCTTTGACATTACCAAGAGTATACATTTCAATTTTACACCAAACTACTGGGTGCAAACCTAATGTTAACAGTTTAGGTTAACTTTCCAGATGATTCTGAGTTGTTTAAAACTGGTTTCATGCCTCTGCTGAGCAAGACAAAAAAGTTATTTTCTCAGGACATGCATGCTTTGACATTACCAATAGTATACACTTCAATTTTACACCAAACTACTGTGTGCAAACCTAATGTTAACAGTTTAAGTTAACTTTCCACATGATTCTGAGTTGTTTGAAACTGGTTTCATGCTTCTGCAGAGCAAGACAAAAAAGTTGTTTTCTCAGGGCATACAACGCTTTGACATTACCAAGCGTATACATTTCAATCTTACACCAAACTACTGTGTGGAAACCTAATGGAAACACCTTAAGTTTACTTTCAACATGATTCTGAGTTCTTAAAAACTGATTTCATGCCTCTGTTGAGCAAGACAAAAAAGTTGTTTTCTCAGGACATGCATGCTTTGTCATTACCAATAGTATACACTTCAATTTTACACCAAACTACTGTGTGCAAACCTAATGTTAACAGTTTAAGTTAACTTTCCACATGATTCTGAGTTGTTTAAAACTGGTTTCATGCCTGTGCTGAGCAAGACAAAAAAGTTATTTTCTCAGGGCATGCAATGCTTTGACATTAACAAGAGTATACATTTCAATTTTACACCAAACTACT
This sequence comes from Mobula birostris, assembly GCF_030028105.1. Classification (NCBI taxonomy): domain Eukaryota; kingdom Metazoa; phylum Chordata; class Chondrichthyes; order Myliobatiformes; family Myliobatidae; genus Mobula; species Mobula birostris. The sequence goes on along the minus strand of NC_092372.1, from coordinate 143,064,703 downwards.
GTGTGCAAACCTAATGTTAACAGTTTAAGTTTCTTTCCACATGATTATGAGATGTTTAAAACTGGTTTCATGCTTCTGCGGAGCAAGACAAAAAAGTTGTTTTCTCAGGGCATACAACGCTTTGACATTACCAATAGTATACATTTCAATTTTACGCCAAACTACTGGGTGCAAACCTAATGTTAACAGTTTAAGTTAACTTTCCACATGATTCTGAGTTGTTTAAAACTGGTTTCATGCCTCTGCTGAGCAAGACAAAAAAGTTATTTTCTCAGGGCATATAATGCTATGACATTTCCAATAGTATACATTTAAATTTTACACCAAACTACTGTGTGTTAACCTAATGCAAACACCTTAAATCTACTTCCCAAATGATTCTGAGTTGTTTAAAACCTGTTTCATGCTTCTGTTGAGCAAGACAAAAAAGTTGTTTTCTCAGGACATGCATGCTTTGACATTACCAATAGTATACACTTCAATTTTACACCAAACTACTCTGTGCAAACCTAATGTTAACGGTTTAAGTTAACTTTCCACATCATTATGAGATGTTTAAAACTGGTTTCATGCTTCTGCAGAGCAAGACAAAAAAGTTGTTTTCTCAGGGCATACAACGCTTTGACATTACCAAGCGTATACATTTCAATCTTACACCAAACTACTGTGTGGAAACCTAATGGAAACACCTTAAGTTTACTTTCAACATGATTCTGAGTTCTTAAAAACTGATTTCATGCCTCTGTTGAGCAAGACAAAAAAGTTGTTTTCTCAGGACATGCATGCTTTGTCATTACCAATAGTATACACTTCAATTTTACACCAAACTACTGTGTGCAAACCTAATGTTAACAGTTTAAGTTAACTTTCCACATGATTCTGAGTTGTTTAAAACTGGTTTCATGCCTGTGCTGAGCAAGACAAAAAAGTTATTTTCTCAGGGCATGCAATGCTTTGACATTACCAAGAGTATACATTTCAATTTTACACCAAACTACTGTGTGCAAACCTAATGTTAACAGTTTAAGTTAACTTTCCACATGATTTGAGATGTTTAAAACTGGTTTCATGCTTCTGCAGAGCAAGACAAAAAAGTTGTTTTCTCAGGGCATACAACGCTTTGACATTACCAAGCGTATACATTTCAATCTTACACCAAACTACTGTGTGGAAACCTAATGGAAACACCTTAAGTTTACTTTCAACATGATTCTGAGTTCTTAAAAACTGATTTCATGCCTCTGTTGAGCAAGACAAAAAAGTTGTTTTCTCAGGACATGCATGCTTTGACATTACCAATAGTATACACTTCAATTTTACACCAAACTACTGTGTGCAAACCTAATGTTAACAGTTTAAGTTAACTTTCCACATGATTCTGAGTTGTTTAAAACTGGTTTCATGCCTGTGCAGAGCAAGACAAAAAAGTTATTTTCTCAGGGCATGCAACGCTTTGACATTACCAATAGTATACATTTCAATTTTACACCAAACTACTGGGTGGAAACCTAATGTTAACAGTTTAAGTTAACTTTCCACATGATTCTGAGTTGTTTAAAACTGGTTTCATGCCTCTGCTGAGCAAGACAAAAAAGTTATTTTCTCAGGGCATATAATGCTATGACATTTCCAATAGTATACATTTAAATTTTACACCAAACTACTGGCTACAAACCTAATGTTAACAGTTTAGGTTAACTTTCCAGATGATTCTGAGTTGTTTAAAACTGGTTTCATGCCTCTGCTGAGCAAGGCAAAAAAGTTATTTTCTCAGGACATGCATGCTTTGACTTTACCAATAGTATAGACTTCAATTTTACACCAAACTACTGTGTGCAAACCTAATGTTAACAGTTTAAGTTAACTTTCCACATGATTATGAGATGTTTAAAACTGGTTTCATGCTTCTGCAGAGCAAGACAAAAAAGTTGTTTTCTCAGGGCATACAACGCTTTGACATTACCAAGCGTATACATTTCAATCTTACACCAAACTACTGTGTGGAAACCTAATGGAAACACCTTAAGTTTACTTTCAACATGATTCTGAGTTCTTAAAAACTGATTTCATGCCTCTGTTGAGCAAGACAAAAAAGTTGTTTTCTCAGGACATGCATGCTTTGACATTACCAATAGTATACACTTCAATTTTACACCAAACCACTGTGTGCAAACCTAATGTTAACAGTTTAAGTTAACTTTCCACATGATTCTGAGTTGTTTAAAACTGGTTTCATGCCTGTGCTGAGCAAGACAAAAAAGTTATTTTCTCAGGGCATGCAATGCTTTCACATTAACAAGAGTATACATTTCAATTTTACACCAAACTACTGTGTGCAAACCTAATGTTAACAGTTTAAGTTTCTTTCCACATGATTATGAGATGTTTAAAACTGGTTTCATGCTTCTGCAGAGCAAGACAAAAAAGTTGTTTTCTCAGGGCATACAACGCTTTGACATTACCAATAGTATACACTTCAATTTTACACCAAACTACTGTGTGCAAACCTAATGTTAACAGTTTAAGTTAACTTTCCACATGATTATGAGATGTTTAAAACTGGTTTCATGCTTCTGCAGAGCAAGACAAAAAAGTTGTTTTCTCAGGGCATACAACGCTTTGACATTACCAAGCGTATACATTTCAATCTTACACCAAACTGCTGTGTGGAAACCTAATGGAGACACCTTAAATCAACTTTCCACATGATTCTGAGTTGTTTAAAACTGGTTTCATGCCTGTGCTGAGCTAGACAAAAAAGTTATTTTCTCAGGGCACGCAATGCTTTGACATTACCAAGAGTATACATCTCAATTTTACACCAAACTACTGTGTGCAAACCTAATTCAAACACCTTAAATCAACTTCTCACATGATTCTGAGTTGTTTAAAACATGTTTCATGCTTCTGTTGAGCAAGACAAAAAAGTTGTTTTCTCAGGGCATACAATGCCTTGACATTACCAATAGTATACATTTCAATTTTACACCAAACTACTGTGTGGAAACCTAATGGAAACACCTTAAGTTAACTTTCCACATGATTCTGAGTTCTTAAAAACTGATTTCATGCCTCTGTTGAGCAAGACAAAAAAGTTGTTTTCTCAGGACATGCATGCTTTGACATTACCAATAGTATAGACTTCAATTTTACACCAAACTACTGTGTGCAAACCTAATGTTAACAGTTTAAGTTAACTTTCCACATGATTCTGAGTTGTTTAAAACTGGTTTCATGCCTCTGCTGAGCAAGACAAAAAAGTTATTTTCTCAGGACATGCATGCTTTGACATTACCAATAGTATACACTTCAATTTTACACCAAACTACTGTGTGCAAACCTAATGTTAACAGTTTAAGTTAACTTTCCACATGATTCTGAGTTGTTTAAAACTGGTTTCATGCTTCTGCAGAGCAAGACAAAAAAGTTGTTTTCTCAGGGCATACAACGCTTTGACATTACCAAGCGTATACATTTCAATCTTACACCAAACTACTGTGTGGAAACCTAATGGAAACACCTTAAGTTTACTTTCAACATGATTCTGAGTTCTTAAAAACTGATTTCATGCCTCTGTTGAGCAAGACAAAAAAGTTGTTTTCTCAGGACATGCATGCTTTGTCATTACCAATAGTATACACTTCAATTTTACACCAAACTACTGTGTGCAAACCTAATGTTAACAGTTTAAGTTAACTTTCCACATGATTCTGAGTTGTTTAAAACTGGTTTCATGCCTGTGCTGAGCAAGACAAAAAAGTTATTTTCTCAGGGCATGCAATGCTTTGACATTAACAAGAGTATACATTTCAATTTTACACCAAACTACTGTGTGCAAACCTAATGTTAACAGTTTAAGTTTCTTTCCACATGATTATGAGATGTTTAAAACTGGTTTCATGCTTCTGCGGAGCAAGACAAAAAAGTTGTTTTCTCAGGGCATACAACGCTTTGACATTACCAATAGTATACATTTCAATTTTACGCCAAACTACTGGGTGCAAACCTAATGTTAACAGTTTAAGTTAACTTTCCACATGATTCTGAGTTGTTTAAAACTGGTTTCATGCCTCTGCTGAGCAAGACAAAAAAGTTATTTTCTCAGGGCATATAATGCTATGACATTTCCAATAGTATACATTTAAATTTTACACCAAACTACTGTGTGTTAACCTAATGCAAACACCTTAAATCTACTTCCCAAATGATTCTGAGTTGTTTAAAACCTGTTTCATGCTTCTGTTGAGCAAGACAAAAAAGTTGTTTTCTCAGGGCAAGCAATGCTTTGACATTACCAATAGTATACATTTCAATGTTACACCAAACTACTGTGTGGAAACCTAATGGAAACACCTTAAGTTAACTTTCCACATGATTCTGAGTTCTTAAAAACTGATTTCATGCCTCTGTTGAGCAAGACAAAAAAGTTGTTTTCTCAGGACATGCATGCTTTGACATTACCAATAGTATACACTTCAATTTTACACCAAACTACTGTGTGCAAACCTAATGTTAACAGTTTAAGTTAACTTTCCACATGATTATGAGATGTTTAAAACTGGTTTCATGCTTCTGCAGAGCAAGACAAAAAAGTTGTTTTCTCTGGGCATACAACGCTTTGACATTACCAAGCGTATACATTTCAATCTTACACCAAACTGCTGTGTGGAAACCTAATGGAGACACCTTAAATCAACTTTCCACATGATTCTGAGTTGTTTAAAACTGGTTTCATGCCTGTGCTGAGCTAGACAAAAAAGTTATTTTCTCAGGGCACGCAATGCTTTGACATTACCAAGAGTATACATCTCAATTTTACACCAAACTACTGTGTGCAAACCTAATTCAAACACCTTAAATCAACTTCTCACATGATTCTGAGTTGTTTAAAACATGTTTCATGCCTCTGTTGAGCAAGACAAAAAAGTTGTTTTCTCAGGACATGCATGCTTTGACATTACCAATAGTATAGACTTCAATTTTACACCAAACTACTGTGTGCAAACCTAATGTTAACAGTTTAAGTTAACTTTCCACATGATTCTGAGTTGTTTAAAACTGGTTTCATGCCTGTGCTGAGCAAGACAAAAAAGTTATTTTCTCAGGGCATGCAATGCTTTGACATTACCAAGAGTATACATTTCAATTTTACACCAAACTACTGTGTGCAAACCTAATGTTAACAGTTTAAGTTAACTTTCCACATGATTCTGAGTTGTTTAACACTGGTTTCATGCCTGTGCTGAGCAAGACAAAAAAGTTATTTTCTCAGGACATGCATGCTTTGACATTACCAATAGTATACACTTCAATTTTACACCAAACTACTGTGTGCAAACCTAATGTTAACAGTTTAAGTTAACTTTAAACATGATTATGAGATGTTTAAAACTGGTTTCATGCTTCTGCAGAGCAAGACAAAAAAGTTGTTTTCTCAGGGCATACAACGCTTTGACATTACCAAGCGTATACATTTCAATCTTACACCAAACTACTGTGTGGAAACCTAATGGAAACACCTTAAGTTTACTTTCAACATGATTCTGAGTTCTTAAAAACTGATTTCATGCCTCTGTTGAGCAAGACAAAAAAGTTGTTTTCTCAGGACATGCATGCTTTGTCATTACCAATAGTATACACTTCAATTTTACACCAAACTACTGTGTGCAAACCTAATGTTAACAGTTTAAGTTAACTTTCCACATGATTCTGAGTTGTTTAAAACTGGTTTCATGCCTGTGCTGAGCAAGACAAAAAAGTTATTTTCTCAGGGCATGCAATGCTTTGACATTACCAAGAGTATACATTTCAATTTTACACCAAACTACTGTGTGCAAACCTAAGGTTAACAGTTTAAGTTTCTTTCCACATGATTATGAGATGTTTAAAACTGGTTTCATGCTTCTGCAGAGCAAGACAAAAAAGTTGTTTTCTCAGGGCATACAACGCTTTGACATTACCAATAGTATACATTTCAATTTTACACCAAACTACTGGGTGCAAACCTAATGTTAACAGTTTAAGTTAACTTTCCACATGATTCTGAGTTGTTTAAAACTGGTTTCATGCCTCTGCTGAGCAAGACAAAAAAGTTATTTTCTCAGGGCATATAATGCTATGACATTTCCAATAGTATACATTTAAATTTTACACCAAACTACTGTGTGTTAACCTAATGCAAACACCTTAAATCTACTTCCCAAATGATTCTGAGTTGCTTAAAACCTGTTTCATGCTTCTGTTGAGCAAGACAAAAAAGTTGTTTTCTCAGGGCAAGCAATGCTTTGACATTACCAATAGTATACATTTCAATGTTACACCAAACTACTGTGTGGAAACCTAATGGAAACACCTTAAGTTAACTTTCCACATGATTCTGAGTTCTTAAAAACTGATTTCATGCCTCTGTTGAGCAAGACAAAAAAGTTGTTTTCTCAGGACATGCATGCTTTGACATTACCAATAGTATACACTTCAATTTTACTCCAAACTACTGTGTGCAAACCTAATGTTAACAGTTTAAGTTAACTTTCCACATGATTCTGAGTTGTTTAAAACTGGTTTCATGCCTGTGCTGAGCAAGACAAAAAAGTTATTTTCTCAGGGCATGCAATGCTTTGACATTACCAAGAGTATACATTTCAATTTTACACCAAACTACTGTGTGCAAACCTAAGGTTAACAGTTTAAGTTTCTTTCCACATGATTATGAGATGTTTAAAACTGGTTTCATGCTTCTGCAGAGCAAGACAAAAAAGTTGTTTTCTCAGGGCATACAACGCTTTGACATTACCAATAGTATACATTTCAATTTTACACCAAACTACTGGGTGCAAACCTAATGTTAACAGTTTAAGTTAACTTTCCACATGATTCTGAGTTGTTTAAAACTGGTTTCATGCCTCTGCTGAGCAAGACAAAAAAGTTATTTTCTCAGGGCATATAATGCTATGACATTTCCAATAGTATACATTTAAATTTTACACCAAACTACTGTGTGTTAACCTAATGCAAACACCTTAAATCTACTTCCCAAATGATTCTGAGTTGCTTAAAACCTGTTTCATGCTTCTGTTGAGCAAGACAAAAAAGTTGTTTTCTCAGGGCAAGCAATGCTTTGACATTACCAATAGTATACATTTCAATGTTACACCAAACTACTGTGTGGAAACCTAATGGAAACACCTTAAGTTAACTTTCCACATGATTCTGAGTTCTTAAAAACTGATTTCATGCCTCTGTTGAGCAAGACAAAAAAGTTGTTTTCTCAGGACATGCATGCTTTGACATTACCAATAGTATACACTTCAATTTTACTCCAAACTACTGTGTGCAAACCTAATGTTAACAGTTTAAGTTAACTTTCCACATGATTCTGAGTTGTTTAAAACTGGTTTCATGCCTGTGCTGAGCAAGACAAAAAAGTTATTTTCTCAGGGCATGCAATGCTTTGACATTACCAAGAGTATACATTTCAATTTTACACCAAACTACTGGGTGCAAACCTAATGTTAACAGTTTAGGTTAACTTTCCAGATGATTCTGAGTTGTTTAAAACTGGTTTCATGCCTCTGCTGAGCAAGACAAAAAAGTTATTTTCTCAGGACATGCATGCTTTGACATTACCAATAGTATACACTTCAATTTTACACCAAACTACTGTGTGCAAACCTAATGTTAACAGTTTAAGTTAACTTTCCACATGATTATGAGATGTTTAAAACTGGTTTCATGCTTCTGCAGAGCAAGACAAAAAAGTTGTTTTCTCAGGGCATACAACGCTTTGACATTACCAAGCGTATACATTTCAATCTTACACCAAACTACTGTGTGGAAACCTAATGGAAACACCTTAAGTTTACTTTCAACATGATTCTGAGTTCTTAAAAACTGATTTCATGCCTCTGTTGAGCAAGACAAAAAAGTTGTTTTCTCAGGACATGCATGCTTTGACATTACCAATAGTATACACTTCAATTTTACACCAAACTACTGTGTGCAAACCTAATGTTAACAGTTTAAGTTTCTTTCCACATGATTATGAGATGTTTAAAACTGGTTTCATGCTTCTGCGGAGCAAGACAAAAAAGTTGTTTTCTCAGGGCATACAACGCTTTGACATTACCAATAGTATACATTTCAATTTTACACCAAACTACTGGGTGCAAACCTAATGTTAACAGTTTAAGTTAACTTTCCACATGATTCTGAGTTGTTTAAAACTGGTTTCATGCCTCTGCTGAGCAAGACAAAAAAGTTATTTTCTCAGGGCATATAATGCTATGACATTTCCAATAGTATACATTTAAATTTTACACCAAACTACTGTGTGTTAACCTAATGCAAACACCTTAAATCTACTTCCCAAATGATTCTGAGTTGTTTAAAACCTGTTTCATGCTTCTGTTGAGCAAGACAAAAAAGTTGTTTTCTCAGGGCAAGCAATGCTTTGACATTACCAATAGTATACATTTCAATGTTACACCAAACTACTGTGTGGAAACCTAATGGAAACACCTTAAGTTAACTTTCCACATGATTCTGAGTTCTTAAAAACTGATTTCATGCCTCTGTTGAGCAAGACAAAAAAGTTGTTTTCTCAGGACATGCATGCTTTGACATTACCAATAGTATACACTTCAATTTTACACCAAACTACTGTGTGCAAACCTAATGTTAACAGTTTAAGTTAACTTTCCACATGATTATGAGATGTTTAAAACTGGTTTCATGCTTCTGCAGAGCAAGACAAAAAAGTTGTTTTCTCAGGGCATACAACGCTTTGACATTACCAAGCGTATACATTTCAATCTTACACCAAACTACTGTGTGGAAACCTAATGGAAACACCTTAAGTTTACTTTCAACATGATTCTGAGTTCTTAAAAACTGATTTCATGCCTCTGTTGAGCAAGACAAAAAAGTTGTTTTCTCAGGACATGCATGCTTTGACATTACCAATAGTATACACTTCAATTTTACACCAAACTACTGTGTGCAAACCTAATGTTAACAGTTTAAGTTAACTTTCCACATGATTCTGAGTTGTTTAAAACTGGTTTCATGCCTGTGCTGAGCAAGACAAAAAAGTTATTTTCTCAGGGCATGCAATGCTTTGACATTAACAAGAGTATACATTTCAATTTTACACCAAACTACTGTGTGCAAACCTAATGTTAACAGTTTAAGTTTCTTTCCACATGATTATGAGATGTTTAAAACTGGTTTCATGCTTCTGCGGAGCAAGACAAAAAAGTTGTTTTCTCAGGGCATACAACGCTTTGACATTACCAATAGTATACATTTCAATTTTACACCAAACTACTGGGTGCAAACCTAATGTTAACAGTTTAAGTTAACTTTCCACATGATTCTGAGTTGTTTAAAACTGGTTTCATGCCTCTGCTGAGCAAGACAAAAAAGTTATTTTCTCAGGGCATATAATGCTATGACATTTCCAATAGTATACATTTAAATTTTACACCAAACTACTGTGTGTTAACCTAATGCAAACACCTTAAATCTACTTCCCAAATGATTCTGAGTTGTTTAAAACCTGTTTCATGCTTCTGTTGAGCAAGACAAAAAAGTTGTTTTCTCAGGGCAAGCAATGCTTTGACATTACCAATAGTATACATTTCAATGTTACACCAAACTACTGTGTGGAAACCTAATGGAAACACCTTAAGTTAACTTTCCACATGATTGTGTGGAAACCTAATGGAAACACCTTAAGTTAACTTTCCACATGATTCTGAGTTCTTAAAAACTGATTTCATGCCTCTGTTGAGCAAGACAAAAAAGTTGTTTTCTCAGGACATGCATGCTTTGACATTACCAATAGTATAGACTTCAATTTTACACCAAACTACTGTGTGCAAACCTAATGTTAACAGTTTAAGTTAACTTTCCACATGATTCTGAGTTGTTTAAAACTGGTTTCATGCCTGTGCTGAGCAAGACAAAAAAGTTATTTTCTCAGGGCATGCAATGCTTTGACATTAACAAGAGTATACATTTCAATTTTACACCAAACTACTGTGTGCAAACCTAATGTTAACAGTTTAAGTTTCTTTCCACATGATTATGAGATGTTTAAAACTGGTTTCATGCTTCTGCAGAGCAAGACAAAAAAGTTGTTTTCTCAGGGCATACAACGCTTTGACATTACCAATAGTATACATTTCAATTTTACACCAAACTACTGGGTGCAAACCTAATGTTAACAGTTTAAGTTAACTTTCCACATGATTCTGAGTTGTTTAAAACTGGTTTCATGCCTCTGCTGAGCAAGACAAAAAAGTTATTTTCTCAGGGCATATAATGCTATGACATTTCCAATAGTATACATTTAAATTTTACACCAAACTACTGTGTGTTAACCTAATGCAAACACCTTAAATCTACTTCCCAAATGATTCTGAGTTGTTTAAAACCTGTTTCATGCTTCTGTTGAGCAAGACAAAAAAGTTGTTTTCTCAGGGCAAGCAATGCTTTGACATTACCAATAGTATACATTTCAATGTTACACCAAACTACTGTGTGGAAACCTAATGGAAACACCTTAAGTTAACTTTCCACATGATTCTGAGTTCTTAAAAACTGATTTCATGCCTCTGTTGAGCAAGACAAAAAAGTTGTTTTCTCAGGACATGCATGCTTTGACATTACCAATAGTATACACTTCAATTTTACACCAAACTACTGTGTGCAAACCTAATGTTAACAGTTTAAGTTAACTTTCCACATGATTATGAGATGTTTAAAACTGGTTTCATGCTTCTGCAGAGCAAGACAAAAAAGTTGTTTTCTCTGGGCATACAAAGCTTTGACATTACCAAGCGTATACATTTCAATCTTACACCAAACTGCTGTGTGGAAACCTAATGGAGACACCTTAAATCAACTTTCCACATGATTCTGAGTTGTTTAAAACTGGTTTCATGCCTGTGCTGAGCTAGACAAAAAAGTTATTTTCTCAGGGCACGCAATGCTTTGACATTACCAAGAGTATACATCTCAATTTTACACCAAACTACTGTGTGTAATCCTAATTCAAACACCTTAAATCAACTTCTCACATGATTCTGAGTTGTTTAAAACAAGTTTCATGCCTCTGTTGAGCAAGACAAAAAAGTTGTTTTCTCAGGGCATACAATGCCTTGACATTACCAATAGTATACATTTCAATTTTACACCAAACTACTGTGTGGAAACCTAATGGAAACACCTTAAGTTAACTTTCCACATGATTCTGAGTTCTTAAAAACTGATTTCATGCCTCTGTTGAGCAAGACAAAAAAGTTGTTTTCTCAGGACATGCATGCTTTGACATTACCAATAGTATAGACTTCAATTTTACACCAAACTACTGTGTGCAAACTTAATGTTAACAGTTTAAGTTAACTTTCCACATGATTCTGAGTTCTTTAAAACTGGTTTCATGCCTGTGCTGAGCAAGACAAAAAAGTTATTTTCTCAGGGCATATAATGCTATGACATTTCCAATAGTATACATTTAAATTTTACACCAAACTACTGTGTGTTAACCTAATGCAAACACCTTAAATCTACTTCCCAAATGATTCTGAGTTGTTTAAAACCTGTTTCATGCTTCTGTTGAGCAAGACAAAAAAGTTGTTTTCTCAGGGCAAGCAATGCTTTGACATTACCAATAGTATATATTTCAATGTTACACCAAACTACTGTGTGGAAACCTAATGGAAACACCTTAAGTTAACTTTCCACATGATTCTGAGTTCTTAAAAACTGATTTCATGCCTCTGTTGAGCAAGACAAAAAAGTTGTTTTCTCAGGACATGCATGCTTTGACATTACCAATAGTATACACTTCAATTTTACACCAAACTACTGTGTGCAAACCTAATGTTAACAGTTTAAGTTAACTTTCCACATGATTATGAGATGTTTAAAACTGGTTTCATGCTTCTGCAGAGCAAGACAAAAAAGTTGTTTTCTCAGGGCATACAACGCTTTGACATTACCAAGCGTATACATTTCAATCTTACACCAAACTACTGTGTGGAAACCTAATGGAAACACCTTAAGTTTACTTTCAACATGATTCTGAGTTCTTAAAAACTGATTTCATGCCTCTGTTGAGCAAGACAAAAAAGTTGTTTTCTCAGGACATGCATGCTTTGACATTACCAATAGTATACACTTCAATTTTACACCAAACTACTGTGTGCAAACCTAATGTTAACAGTTTAAGTTAACTTTCCACATGATTCTGAGTTGTTTAAAACTGGTTTCATGCCTGTGCTGAGCAAGACAAAAAAGTTATTTTCTCAGGGCATGCAATGCTTTGACATTAACAAGAGTATACATTTCAATTTTACACCAAACTACTGTGTGCAAACCTAATGTTAACAGTTTAAGTTTCTTTCCACATGATTATGAGATGTTTAAAACTGGTTTCATGCTTCTGCGGAGCAAGACAAAAAAGTTGTTTTCTCAGGGCATACAACGCTTTGACATTACCAATAGTATACATTTCAATTTTACACCAAACTACTGTGTGTTAACCTAATGCAAACACCTTAAATCTACTTCCCAAATGATTCTGAGTTGTTTAAAACCTGTTTCATGCTTCTGTTGAGCAAGACAAAAAAGTTGTTTTCTCAGGGCAAGCAATGCTTTGACATTACCAATAGTATACATTTCAATGTTACACCAAACTACTGTGTGGAAACCTAATGGAAACACCTTAAGTTAACTTTCCACATGATTCTGAGTTCTTAAAAACTGATTTCATGCCTCTGTTGAGCAAGACAAAAAAGTTGTTTTCTCAGGACATGCATGCTTTGACATTACCAATAGTATACACTTCAATTTTACACCAAACTACTGTGTGCAAACCTAATGTTAACAGTTTAAGTTAACTTTCCACATGATTATGAGATGTTTAAAACTGGTTTCATGCTTCTGCAGAGCAAGACAAAAAAGTTGTTTTCTCAGGGCATACAACGCTTTGACATTACCAAGCGTATACATTTCAATCTTACACCAAACTGCTGTGTGGAAACCTAATGGAGACACCTTAAATCAACTTTCCACATGATTCTGAGTTGTTTAAAACTGGTTTCATGCCTGTGCTGAGCTAGACCAAAAAGTTATATTCTCAGGGCACGCAATGCTTTGACATTACCAAGAGTATACATCTCAATTTTACACCAAACTACTGTGTGCAAACCTAATTCAAACACCTTAAATCAACTTCTCACATGATTCTGAGTTGTTTAAAACAAGTTTCATGCCTCTGTTGAGCAAGACAAAAAAGTTGTTTTCTCAGGGCATACAATGCCTTGACATTACCAATAGTATACATTTCAATTTTACACCAAACTACTGTGTGGAAACCTAATGGAAACACCTTAAGTTAACTTTCCACATGATTCTGAGTTCTTAAAAACTGATTTCATGCCTCTGTTGAGCAAGACAAAAAAGTTGTTTTCTCAGGACATGCATGCTTTGACATTACCAATAGTATAGACTTCAATTTTACACCAAACTACTGTGTGCAAACCTAATGTTAACAGTTTAAGTTAACTTTCCACATGATTCTGAGTTGTTTAAAACTGGTTTCATGCCTGTGCTGAGCAAGACAAAAAAGTTATTTTCTCAGGGCATGCAATGCTTTGACATTACCAAGAGTATACATTTCAATTTTACACCAAACTACTGTGTGCAAACCTAATGTTAACAGTTTAAGTTTCTTTCCACATGATTATGAGATGTTTAAAACTGGTTTCATGCTTCTGCAGAGCAAGACAAAAAAGTTGTTTTCTCAGGGCATACAACGCTTTGACATTACCAATAGTATACATTTCAATTTTACACCAAACTACTGGGTGCAAACCTAATGTTAACAGTTTAAGTTAACTTTCCACATGATTCTGAGTTGTTTAAAACTGGTTTCATGCCTCTGCTGAGCAAGACAAAAAAGTTATTTTCTCAGGGCATATAATGCTATGACATTTCCAATAGTATACATTTAAATTTTACACCAAACTACTGTGTGTTAACCTAATGCAAACACCTTAAATCTACTTCCCAAATGATTCTGAGTTGTTTAAAACCTGTTTCATGCTTCTGTTGAGCAAGACAAAAAAGTTGTTTTCTCAGGGCAAGCAATGCTTTGACATTACCAATAGTATACATTTCAATGTTACACCAAACTACTGTGTGGAAACCTAATGGAAACACCTTAAGTTAACTTTCCACATGATTCTGAGTTCTTAAAAACTGATTTCATGCCTCTGTTGAGCAAGACAAAAAAGTTGTTTTCTCAGGACATGCATGCTTTGACATTACCAATAGTATACACTTCAATTTTACACCAAACTACTGTGTGCAAACCTAATGTTAACAGTTTAAGTTAACTTTCCACATGATTATGAGATGTTTAAAACTGGTTTCATGCTTCTGCAGAGCAAGACAAAAAAGTTGTTTTCTCTGGGCATACAAAGCTTTGACATTACCAAGCGTATACATTTCAATCTTACACCAAACTGCTGTGTGGAAACCTAATGGAGACACCTTAAATCAACTTTCCACATGATTCTGAGTTGTTTAAAACTGGTTTCATGCCTGTGCTGAGCTAGACAAAAAAGTTATTTTCTCAGGGCACGCAATGCTTTGACATTACCAAGAGTATACATCTCAATTTTACACCAAACTACTGTGTGTAATCCTAATTCAAACACCTTAAATCAACTTCTCACATGATTCTGAGTTGTTTAAAACAAGTTTCATGCCTCTGTTGAGCAAGACAAAAAAGTTGTTTTCTCAGGGCATACAATGCCTTGACATTACCAATAGTATACATTTCAATTTTACACCAAACTACTGTGTGGAAACCTAATGGAAACACCTTAAGTTAACTTTCCACATGATTCTGAGTTCTTAAAAACTGATTTCATGCCTCTGTTGAGCAAGACAAAAAAGTTGTTTTCTCAGGACATGCATGCTTTGACATTACCAATAGTATAGACTTCAATTTTACACCAAACTACTGTGTGCAAACTTAATGTTAACAGTTTAAGTTAACTTTCCACATGATTCTGAGTTGTTTAAAACTGGTTTCATGCCTGTGCTGAGCAAGACAAAAAAGTTATTTTCTCAGGGCATGCAATGCTTTGACATTACCAAGAGTATACATTTCAATTTTACACCAAACTACTGGGTGCAAACCTAATGTTAACAGTTTAGGTTAACTTTCCAGATGATTCTGAGTTGTTTAAAACTGGTTTCATGCCTCTGCTGAGCAAGACAAAAAAGTTATTTTCTCAGGACATGCATGCTTTGACATTACCAATAGTATACACTTCAATTTTACTCCAAACTACTCTGTGCAAACCTAATGTTAACGGTTTAAGTTAACTTTCCACATGATTATGAGATGTTTAAAACTGGTTTCATGCTTCTGCAGAGCAAGACAAAAAAGTTGTTTTCTCAGGGCATACAACGCTTTGACATTACCAAGCGTATACATTTCAATCTTA